>NW_022589723.1:11966205-12095033 GCF_004348235.1 Phoca vitulina
GGGGAGTGGGAGAGGGAGAAGCAGGCTTCCCACAGAGCAGGGAGCCCGATGCGGGGCTCGATCCCAGGACCCTGGGATCATGACCTGAGCGGAAGGCAGACGCTTAACGACTGAGCCACGCAGGCGCCCCCATTGTATTGACTTTTAAAGTTACTTTCTGTTTGTAGTCAGGTGATACTGATTTTAAATTTACTGAAGGATTATATGAAGTTTGATTTGTAACTTTTATTTAAGTTTGGTACATTTTAAGTAATAGTAGTTCAAGTGATACTTTGGTATGGCAAAAATTGTGAGGATGGCACTGAGGTTTATTGCCTTCAGGTCTATGTTGAGGGTGAAGCTAGTCTGAAGTTCCAGCCTCAACTCGGTTCCGCTATGAGCACCAACTGGGGAGAAACATATAATAAAATTTACAAACAGTCCTTTCCTGTGATATTTCCTAAGCATTTCTCCTTTATCCAATGAATTCCTCAGGACTGGTGGGGAGTCTTGTAGACAGTGGAGCTGGGAAGGAGAATGAGTTTAGTGCCTACGTTTCCTGCTCTATTTAACTGTCTCTTAACAAACACATCTTAGAGATGTGGCTGATGCAGGCAGTATAGTGGGGAAAAGTCCAGAGGGAGAAATGTACATGGTATGTGTATTTCCCAGTCTCTTAGTCCCTGATCCAACTCCATAGTCTGTGATTTTGGGGTCCTCCAAAACTTCCAAGCTATTACATCTTCCCATTTAATACTTCCGTGGGAAACGAACAGGACCAAGTTCGTTTTACGACCAAGTTCGTTTTCGGACCAAAGTTTTAGGACACACGGGATGTGGCTGCTAGTTTCTATGGGAGCTGTTTGCGGTGAGGGTACAATGTGGTTGGAAGGGGGTTTCTGAAAGTTACGTTTGCACCTGACTTTACGTTATAGGTGAACAACTCGTGTCTAAATAGGTGGTTAGTGGGGGATAAATCCCAAGAACAGGGCCAAGTACTGATAATACGGAAGTCCCAGAGTCCCGATAATACAGAAAAGACTAAACCATTTCGGCCTCACAAAACCCCGCCCTCCGTCCCCTACCGTTCCCCTTGGGCGCGTTTGTCGGTGTCCCAAACGGTTCCCGCATGAGGTCACTCCGCCAAGTCACGTGCTCGAGCCCGCGGGAACGCCACATCGCCAGCCGCACCCCTCCACCCCCACCCTGCCCACGTGACCCGGCCTACTTTCTCCCCGCCCGACCCAACGCCTTGCTCAGGAAGCCCCGCCCCACGCAGCGCACTTGGCCTGCGAACCTTCGCCCCATATCCGCCCGTGCTGGAGCGTGGCCCGCAGCCCCACGTGTTTCCTTCTGCCCAATGAGAGACTGATCCCGGGCTCAAAGGGGCGGGGAGGCAAGGACGACTTCGTTACGCTTGGAGAAGGGGGCGGGGCCTGCAACGTCGGACAGAACGAGGGGACGCAACGGAGGCAGGCCGGAGCCGCTGCCGTCGCCATGACCCGTGAGCACCGAGACCCTCTCTTCTTACCCCTTTCTCCCCGTCGGCCCTAAACACTACTGCCGAATCTTGGCATTTACCTCCTCTTGGCTTCCCCAGCTACGCCTTCCTCTGGAAGCGCTCTTTGAGACGCTCACACTCGGCGCCGGAAATCGGCCTTTTGCCCACCGCCACTTCTTGAGAACGCCCTCCCCCTTCTCCCGCCCCAATCAAGCAAAGGCCCTCCGCGACCTTCCGCGGCGTGGCGAGAAGCCCCGCACCCTTGTGATAGGACCGAGCCCCCTACTCCGGATCGCAGCCCATCCCCCACAGAGACCCAAACTGTGCACACACCACCACCAGTCTGGACCCCCGTGCCGCCCCGAAACTCGAAACACGCCTTTAGCGGACTCCTCGGAACCGTCCTCCTTCCACCTCCCGGTTTGACCTGCCCCGTGGCACCTTGCCACCAATGCCCCCCCATTACCCCCGCCCCACTCAGCAGCCTAGGCCCCGAAATGGGCCGGTGTCGGGACCGGGGAATGAGCGTTGGACCCTGCTGGTGTCGGGTGAGGGAGGAGGGTCGCCGGTGTGTGGCCATAAAGGCCCCCCGCGTCTCACCTTCTACCTTCTTTCTTTAGGCGGTAACCAGCGCGAGCTCGCCCGCCAGAAGAATATGAAAAAGCAGAGCGACTCGGTTAAGGGAAAGCGCCGAGATGACGGGCTTTCTGCTGCCGCCCGCAAGCAGAGGTAGCCCCAGGGAGGGGAGGGGAAGGGAGGGGAGGGGTGAGACCTGGGCTAGACCGAGGGTTGTACCAGGAAAGAGAGCCACCTCAGGGTTTACATCTGGACTAGTGAGGGGCAGAGTGCGTTGCTTCCTCTAGGGTTTTATTTCCTCCCCACCCTCCAAATTGTTAGCTCACAGCCTGACAGGAAGGGACTGGGGCGGGTGCCTGCCCTCGGTTGATTTCTGAGTGCCCCGAGTCTGACCTTAAGGGCAAGGGCAGGGAGCTTCACATTTCAAATGCAGTAGTGGTTATGACAGCAGGGTACTTACGGCCCTCTTTGGTGTTCAGTTTCTCCTCCCTTCTCCCAACCTTCTCACTGGTGTTGCTGGGTGTGGTACTCAGCAAAGAATAGCCTTGGGCCTGTGTGGCCAGACTTCTGACCCCTTAGGCAACAGCCAGATAGAGACTGACTGCCTTTTAAGCCTCAGCTCTCTTCCTCTTGTTCTCCTAGGGTGGGAATACGGCAGGCACACGCTGAATTTTGTCCCATCCACTTCCATCTTATCCTTTGTGCCCTTCATCCCCCTGCATCTTGTCCTTTTTGCCCTCTGGTACCTCCCAGTGCCCCATCATCTCTACCCCCAGGGACTCGGAGATCATGCAGCAGAAGCAGAAAAAGGCAAACGAGAAGAAGGAGGAACCCAAGTAGCTTTGTGGCTTCGTGTCCAACCCTCTTGCCCTTCGCCTGTGTGCCTGGAGCCAGTCCCACCACGCTCGCGTTTTCTCCTGTAGTGCTCACAGGTCCCAGCACCGATGGCATTCCCTTTGCCCTGAGTCTGCAGCGGGTCCCTTTTGTGCTTCCTTCCCCTCAGGTAGCCTCTCTTCCCCTGGGCCACGCCTGGGGGTGAGGGGGTTACCCCTTCCCAGTGTTTTTTATTCCTGTGGGGCTCACCCCAAAGTATTAAAAGTAGCTTTGTAATTTCTTGAGCGCCTGGTTTGACTGGGGATTTGGGGGGATGGGGATGGAGGAATGGCTGCCCTTTCCCACCAAAAGGGGAGAGAAATTTAGATTTTAAAAGGTTGTAGATATGTAGACTAAGTGAAACATCACAGAGAAATTCTTTATTTTACTACAACAAACAGACAAGTACTCCAGGTATGTGGTAGAGGAATCCTCTAAGAACCATAGGAACTTCTTTTCTGTGATTTTTGTCCCCCACCCAGACCTTGAACACCATCCCAAGGATGGAGTTGAGGGTCTAAGAAGGAAGGCTTCAAGACCTAAGTTTATGCCCCCTCTTTCTCATTCTTCCGCATTTTGCTCGCCTGCTTGGAAGTTGGCCCCCAAATTCTGCTGCTCACTGACTTCCCATGGTCAGCTGCTCTCTAGTGTTCACATTCTCTTCTGTTCTGTCATTCTTCATGGAATGAGGGTGGTTTTTGTCTTCCCACTTCCTTTGACCTCAAGATCAGGATTAAAACCTAGGGTGGTCTCTATATTCTTTCTTTCTGTGTCCTGGTTTGTTTTGGGCTGCTTATCTCCCTGTGCCCAGGGCTGAACTGCTTATTTTCCTTTTTATCTCCAAGGGCAGAGCCAAGTAAGTCTTCAGTCCCTGTTGGTCTTTCCCTGCCCCCATCTCCACCGTGAGAGCCAGGAAAGGGCTGGTGCCGCACTGTATGCAGGGATCAGCAGTGGTTCCTGAGAGGCTGACTTGGGAGTTAGGTTCTTGAGCTGAGGTAAAGATGTAACAGTAGCTCTAGTGAGTCAGACACTCTGCCCATGGTGTTAGAGTATGTATGGCCACTTTCTCCTATTCAGACATAGTACTGACTTCAGTCTAAAGGGAGATAACTGCCCATTTTGTTCTTGAGGTATCGGCTGGGCAGTTCCTGAGTCAAGACTGGGAGTATGACCTCAAGGGAACCCCAGTTAACAGTACCTAGACTGAATATTTATTATCTTGCAGTATTTATGCGATGGCAGTGTCGCCTGAAAGTAGGAGGTGGCTGGGAGTCCTGGGTGGGGGACCAACAGAGTGGTACCAGTAGAAGCCCAAGATAGAGGAGTACACAGGCCCAGCACGAGGCAACCTTGACCCAGAAGGTAGCCCAGCTACCCTTGATGAAGGTCTTTTCCAGTTCTGCTCCTTCATAGCTGCGGAACCAAAGTCTCTGGTTAGAGAATACATAGGACCTTAGCTTTCAGACCTGTTCCTACCTCCCCACCAAAGATGATGGTGGACCTATGTGTGTCTCCTGAGAACCCTTAGGAATGGCCTTAAATTGCTCTCCCTCAAATAGGTTTTCAGTATATCCCAGGCCCACTTCCATCCTACCTGAACCAGTTGGTAAGGGTAACCATGACATAGAGTGATGCAAGGAAGAAGACAAAATGGAAGGCAGAATAGCTGTAGGAGAGATGCTGGGCTTGCACGGGAGGAGCTGGAGGGGTCTCTTGGTCAGCTGGCCTGGCAGCCCCACCCCTCTGCCCTGGAGAGAGAGGGAAGGACTGCTGGGAGCAGTGTGGCTGAAACTTCTTCCCTCCTCCCCCAGTTTCTTTTGTGAAGGCGCTCCAGGGCTCTTCGGCACTCTGTAGAAATCTACACTTTTTTAGGGACATTCTTAATGACACTTACCTTCCTTTGGTTTCACTGTTTCAGGGCAGCAGAAACAGAGTGAAGGCTTCTGTAAAACAAAAGGCAGCATGTTTTGGAATGATTTTTTAAAGAATGTGAGGGTATAAATAGAGGAAACTCCCCTTTGAAAAGATTAGTCTGGTGTAAAAAGTGGAGGCACATCTGGGTTCAAATTCTAGCTCCAGCATATAACGCTATGAAAACTTTGGTAAGATGTTTAACTTTTTGTGCCTCAATTTCTCCATTTGTAAAATGGAGCAAATACCTACCTCACAGGGTTGTTGTGAGGATTAAATTAAATGAGATTATGAATGTAAAGTATCTAGCACAGTGCTTAGCACATTGTGGGTACTTAATAAAAGGTAATAGCAGCTAGAATCTGAGCATTCTGGGTAGAGGTTGGTAGGATGTGTGTGTGTCTTTGTGTGTGAGGGGGGAAGGGCATTGGGGATATTGAGCTCTCCATCCTCACCTGGAACTCATAGCTGTAAACCTTGACAATCCATAGGGGTCCAAATACCTCAGCCAGGTAGGAAGCCTCATTGCTGAGAAAGAAGAGATAGTTCTCAAGCGCGTTCAGTCAAATAGCAGGAGGGGTTGCCTGAGAACATGTACTGCTAGCTGGTCCATATTGGTAGTCCTCAGGAGGGTATTATATTCCCAGAGCCTGTTTCCCCCAAATATTTATAAATCTCGTCATGTGAGGGCCCTAAAACCTTTGTACATATTTTTAATTCTCAAGTCATTCTCCCTGCCCCCTTCATCTAATACAGATCATCTGACAAGTGCTATTCTTAGAAATTGTTTGTTTATGGGGAACTTTCCTCACTCTTGTCTTGCTCTAAAGTTCAAATAAACCATGGTCCCAGACAGTCTCCTGACCATCCTTCTCTGTCCTGGGTATCCTCCCTTCTCTCACACCTCTCCCCTTGATACCTTTACGCACCAAGCAAAAAGGACACAAATATACATGATGCCAGCACTTAGCACTGCCAGAGAAGTATCTGGTGTTTGCGATTCCATTTTACTCAGGCCAGGCAAGCACAAAGTGTGATTTTGTCCTTGAAGGATTACTGAGAAGGGGCAACAGAAGAAAGGTGGTAAGAACAAAGAGCTAAGTATTTGTCAGGAACAAAAAAAGGTTTTAGCATGGGGAATCTAGGTCCAGTCCTTACCACTCTCTGGAGGACGGCTGGACACTGCAGAGAAAGTCAGGTACATGATATAGCAGCTGATGATGGAGGCTTGTAGAAGGCCAGAACGGGGTTGCTCTGGGGAGAATGGAGATCATTGCTTTTGTCTACAGGGTGGTAATTTCTTCCACTCATACTCCTATCTACGCTTCTCCCCACCCTTTGGAGGAAGCAGACTGTTGACTAAGATTAGGGAAGCTAATGAATTTTTCTATTACTAAAGGCCTACCAGATTTGGAATGTTGCAAGGCATGTACCCACTGAGACGGATGCAGGGAGCGACGGAGAGGAAGGAGAGGAGGCCACAGAAACAAAGGTGTAGACTAAGCAGCATCTTGTTGAGCAGGCAGCCAGCTGGGTGTGTGTAGTGGCGGAACAGGAGCACAGCTGCCACACCTGCCATGCTGTAGAATCCCAGGGTGGCCAGCAGTACAGCTAGGAACCAGCGGCAGTCTTGGGCTGCACCGGTCTGCCTAAGGGTGGGAGGTGGGCAGTGGCTTGGGGCTCCAACTCCTTACCTATTACTATTCCCCGTCTCCCAGAACAGTGGTGTGACTACCCATCCCACCTAGCCCACAGAGTCGTCATGTTTCTGAGCTTTTTGGTACTGCTCAGTAGGAAGTTAAGGGACCACTGACCTGTCATGCCCTTTGTCCAACCACACTGGGTTGGACAACCTTTCCAGGTCAGACAACCTTCCCAGGAAGAGCCTTTAGGGTTAGGTGCTCCTTACCAGTTTTTGTTCCAGGAATGGGCAAAGGCTGTGATAAGCACCAACTGCAGCAGGATGAATGTGAAGCCTCCACAGATGCCAATGTAATGCCAGGCTGCAAATGGGGGGCACCAGTGGGAAAATGTAGCTGACCATGTCATTACTCCTGGTTTTCTTCCTACCCTCTCTTTTTCTTAGAAAATCTATTAGCTTACTCCTGCTGATTAGGATATGAGATGGAAGGTACCTGGGAAGAGATGCTCATCAGGGATGCAGAAGGCAACAGCACAGAGACCTAGCAGGAACAGCAGTTTGAGGAGCCAGAAGCTGGTTAGGAGACAAAAAAAGACTCAAGAAAAGGCAAAGGAGAGTCAACAGTGCCTATGGAGGAAGGCAAAGGAGAAAGCAAAACTATAGGAAAGGGGAGAGAAGAAACAACTAAGTATAGGAAAGGAACCAGTCCCACGTGAGAGGGCCTGGAAACAGGTCCATCACAGCCTATTCCAAATTCTAACTCTCAGATACCTAAATAATAACATCTGGACAATGTTTCACAGTTGACAAAGGGTTGCATATAATAACCCCACTGTTATCTCCATTTTAGAAACTAGAAGTTCAAAGAGGGTAAGTATGTGGCTCATGGTCACACAGTAAGTATGGCGGAAGCAGGAACTTAAAACTGGTTTTGGACTTTTTATACAGTTACTTCATCTTTGAATTTCCTTTACTAAGCTTATGTCTACTTCCCTCCCCATCCTCACCCCACCCAAAATGTATATACACAAACCTATTATGGAGCTGTGCACGTAGGCTAGTGGGGGAGTGGAGCTGGACTAGCAGCACAGCCTGCAGCAGGTGGAAGGTGGCAGTTCCTGCACATACTCGGTACACAGCTCCAGAGCCACTGAGCACTGGGCAGTGAGGGTGGCCAAACAGATGGGCACACAATCCTGAGGGCATCTGGATCTGGAGGGAGAGTGCATGTGAGAAATGGCAGGGCAAATCATCATGTATAGAGAGGTACTTGCTTCTCAGGGTATATCCATTCACTTGTCCCTTATCCCCAATCTGAATCTTTTGTCTGAAGGTTTCTTCTTTTTCCCTTTCTCCTGTTGGAACCTGAACCCTCCCACTTACCCCATGTGCCTTCCCCCAGACCCTTTCCACTACTGTCCTTGACAGCAGGAGGCAGCAGACTGCTGAGGACCCCACATGGAGGAGGATGTAGACCAGACGGCTACAAGTAGACTCTGTGACAAGGGGCCATCTAGAATGGCAGCAGCAGGTACAGGGAATAGGCCCACAGCAGGACACCTGGGGGTAGAGCAGCAAGATAGAGATTTGCTGAGGAAAAGCTTACATTAATGTATGCATTAGATTAACCCATGAGGCTGAATTCCAAAATTTCCCTTTCCCTTTTCTTCTCTCCTTTTACTCAGGAATTCTCAGAATCTGGTTCCAAGCTATTTAGGATTGCCTTCCACTGACATCAAGTAGAGCTTTCATCATAAGAGCTGATGCAGGCTTGAGCAGACCTTCCTAAAAGCCTAAGTCACACCTGGCCTCTCACCTTTCTGTAGACCTACAGATCTGGTACTGGGAAGTGGGAGGAGAGGTTTCATGATCAGTAGTCTCAGGGGCAAAGAAACGGAAAGGCCTCAGAGGAGAAAGGAAGTCCTGTCATTTTTATTGGCTCCTGTGGGTTTTCCTCCCCAGCTTCAGCTACCATTCCCTTCCATTTTTTTCAGATAGTTCTTGCTCTGGGGACCTTTCAAGCCCCTCTGCCCAACTATGCTCTCACCTGGTAGAAGGGAGGATTCATCATGACACTGCTGACTTCAGTGCGTTGTGCCAGGCGGACGGAAGTGCTGGGGCCTGTGACAGCCTTTGCACCCACCATCCTTGTCCCAGGGATTAGGCCCAGGTCCACCAGATGGAAGGTAGAGGAGAAAGTAGCCTCTTTCTTTTGTCCTCAAGCCATGGGCTGCCACAGTGCTGGGGTGGTCACCCAGTCTAAGGCAGAATGGGGAGGAACATCAGGAAAAGAACACCGACCTCCAGGATGTGGTAAATGCAAATATCTCTCTCTAAATCTACTTTCTCTCCAGGGCCTTTGGGCCACACAGGCTGTTCTCCCCAGATTAGAGAGCAGTTTGCAAATCTGGCCTCTAGTGGATTAGCATTCTTAATTGGTTTAGGATTAGACGTCATCCATCCTGGTTGAACAGAATGGCTGGGGGAGGCGGGATGGGATGGAGTGTGTAGAATCTAGGTGAACAGAAGGTAAGGATGTCGGTTGGGAAGGTCTGGAGTGGTGACCGGCTAGGTGTGGGAGAGGGCCTTGCATAAAGCAACACTAGAACCCCCCAAAGGAAGTCTGAGAGGCGACCGACTTTCCTGGCTGAAGTTTCTAGAACCCAGGACATTAGTGAAGGTGTGGCCCGAGGCCAGCCCCGCCTCATCCTCTCCGGGCGGAAGTTTCGGGGCAGTTACCGGAAGTCTTCATGAGGTGGGGCGGGGCCTGTGCAGCGGCACGGTGGGATCGATATGGCTACCGAGGGGGACGTGGAGCTGGAGTTGGAGACTGAGACCAGCGGCCCGGAGCGGCCTCCCGAGAAGCCACGGAAGCATGACAGCGGTGCGGCGGACCTGGAGAGAGTCACCGACTACGCAGAGGAGAAGGAGATCCAGAGTTCCAATCTGGAGACGGTGAGGTTGGCCGTGAGCGTGTCTGGGCGGGCCGAGAGCGGAGGGGCCTCTCAGGTTGTAACTGGAATCCGCGCTCCAGGACGGGCTCCCCTTCCCGTTGGCGGGAGGAGGCAAGAGGGAAACCGTCACTGGAGCCCGCCGCTTGCGAAAGGGAGCTTTATAGAGATTGTATTTAAAGTGGCCCTCAGGTGCACAGAATTAAGTTAAACTTAGGCCTTGGTTCCTGATACACTCATCATGAATAGGCTGTTCCCCCCCTCCCCCCCGCCGACCCACTTCTTACTGGCTTTTTAGATTATTGGGAATTATGGGTGGCAGAGCGGTAAGGAGATCTATTTTCCTCATAGGCCATGTCCGTGATTGGAGACAGACGGTCCCGGGAGCAGAAAGCCAAACAGGAGCGGTAAGTCTGTACGCACAGCCAGCCCTACCAGTTCCTCTCTTCCCCTTACGAAAATAAAAGCCATCGTTAAGCCTTTGTACCTTGTACCGTTCTTCAACTCTGTCACCGATTTCTGCATATATAAGGTTTACAACCCTACTTTGTTGTTGGTGGAAGGAAAGGCCTGACAGCACCTGCTGCCTGCTGTAAAGACTCGAGGGGAGGGGATGGGGATGTTAGGTGAGGGGGTGAGAGTCATTTTGTATTTTCACTCAATAGTGTTTGTCAGGAGTCATTTATTTGTAAGGCAGAGCTGGGAATGATCTTTCTGAGAGTTAATGGTGGAGGTAGAGAATGAGGACTAATGTACATGAATATTTGCAGGGAGAAGGAACTGGCCAAAGTCACCATTAAGAAGGAAGATCTGGAGCTGATAGTGAGTAGTAATGCCTAACTAGTGTATGGGCAGAGGTTACATTGCTTAATTGGGGTTGTTTACTGAAACAAGTAGAGTCAACAAGTCTTGGTGGCATTTTAATGCCCCAGAAGAGACTTAGGTAACATCATCGATCCTTTTCCTGCAGATGACAGAGATGGAGATCTCAAGAGCAGCAGCAGAACGGAGCTTGAGGGAACACATGGGCAACGTGGTAGAGGCTCTTATTGCCCTAACCAACTGATTTGTGCTTTCTCAGACCCACTCACTGGATTATTTTATTTCAATAAAGATGTAGCCTTTTTTTTTTTTTTTGCAGTTCTATCATCTTGGATCGAGTGTTATGTATATTATACTGTATTTTATTGTGGGAAATTTACATGTTGGAGTATAACTGAATTTAAGCAACTCCCCCCGCCCCCGGCCTTAATGAAATCATGTGAAGGATCAGTGCAGAATGGTACCTCATGACCTCATGTTCACATTGCAGATGCTAGGTGGCAGGCCAGGCTCATTCATCTGACTAGCTTTCAGTGGTATTCAGGGTACATTTGGAATTTCAGCAAAGTTGCTGAAGCCCATGGCATGGGTCTCTAGGGTGGTTTATATACCACCAATCTTGTTCATAAGCCACTTTTTTTAAATGTTTTTTTTAAGAGAGCGCATGGTGGGGGTGGGTGTTGGGGGGCAGAGGGAGAGAGAGAATCCCAAGCAGGCTCCACACCCAGCATGGATCCTGACACGGGGCTCGATCTCATGATCCTGAGATCATGACCTGAGCCAAAATCAAGAGCTGGGTGCTTAACCGACTGAGCGACCCAGGCACCTTATTCATAAGCCCCTTAGAGTTAGAATTTAGGTACTGAATTGGAAACATGGTAAATACAATAAAAGATATCAAAGGTTAGGTCTTTTGCAGAATTAATCTATGAAAGACTTTGATTTATGAAGTTGATTTAATTGAATTCTGAACCGCCACAACACTGTGCCTTACATTCCATTTCCCATCCTGGAGAGAAGACAGTTTTACTTTAAAAGTTGATCAACCTTTGGCCAAGTCATCCTTGCTGAGCTTCTGTTTCCCCAACTATAAAATGATACATACCTGATAGGTTGTTTTAAGAACTTAAAGAGTTGGTGAATGTGAAAAGGTTGGACTACTGCCTGCCTCAGAGTGGACACTCAAATAGCAGCTATAAACATATTCTTAAAAGAATTTCAATATCTTACTCTCATTTTGGCTCTAGGAAAATCTTAGATTGTATCCATCTGGCACACACATAAGTGACTTATACTCAGATTAATGTGTTATTACCTCCTAGTAATTTGTATTCATAGTCTTATTTTAGGACATGAAAGATTTGTGAATGCTTCTTCCAGTGGGGCATTTAAAAGATGATGAAAAGACCTTGACCCTCTCATTTTTTTTTGTAATTGAGAAATATCCTTCCCACTGATTAAATGTCATTCCTTATAACCCCTAGGACTCCTAGTGCTCTGCCATGTGCATGGTGGTTATGTAATAAATATTAAGTGGAAAACCACTGAATTTAACTCTAGCTTGATGTCATTACATTGCAACTTGGAAAACACTGTATCCTCCTTGATATATATATATACAAGCTGAGTGTGGAGGGTACTGGTAAGTACTTGGCTTCCCTATTTCATAAGTCAACTTTTGTTCTAAATACAGCTATATTTTAGAGAGCAAAGAAAACCATACATATATCTGCTCATGGAATAAATCTGGGTGCCACTTAGAATATAGCCTGTCCAGCATCTTAATTTCTGAGATCAAAGGTGATGATCAGAATGTGAAACACTCTTTGCCCAACAATTCTCTGTGGTCTTTCATTTCATAGGAAGATTCTTGTCAGCCTGCCCATTTTATTTCCAGTATCAAAAGAAACCTCTTGGTGTAGGATTCTTTTTTTAAAAGATTATTTATGAGAGAGAGCAGGGCGCAGGCACAGAGGGAGAGAGAATCTGAAGCTGACTCTGAGCTGAGCACGGAGCTCAATGTGGGGCTTGATCCCATGACCACGAGATCACGACCTGAGCTGAAACCAAGAGTCGGACGCTTAACTGATTGAGCCACCCAGGCGCCCTTGGTGTATGATTCTTTTATTTCTTGACACACACATAAATGGATCAAAAAATATGTTCACATAGAAAAACTGACTCCAACCAAAAATGCAAAACAGGTATCTGTGAGCTGAGATTTACTGTAAGGTAGCATTGTCCACTTACATGCCCTTGTTTCTAACCCAAGCTAAGAGGCTGGAAAAAGAAACCTGGAATAGTCCCAAGTGAATCTGGGAAGCAGACCAGTGATGAAACATAAGATTTCGCAGAAATGGTTTTAAGTGGGGAGCCTCTGATCCTACCTGGATAGTGCTTTTCTGTGGGTTTCTCAGCATGAGTCCAAACCTCACAAAGCACCTTCAAGACTGGATTGCCCAGTGTCACAAGTATGGCAGTAGGTCCAATAGGCTGGATACAGGGGCCATGTAAATAATGGTAAAAGCAAATCAAGGACCAGATGCTGAGACAGTCCCTTGTGTCTCACCAGCTGGAAGTAGTTGAACTCTTAAGTAGTTTTCCGCTTCTTGGCAGATGGCCGTTCAAATACATCTCGTACCCCAGCTGCCTTTTGTTTAAAGAACTTTGTGTTCTGGGCACTCTCTTGGCCCCATGCTGAGTCAAAAGAGGTGGTGTCCTGATCCACAAGGTGGGTGTACTTGGTGCGACCAGAGCGCCCGAAGTTCTTGACCTGATCAAGGAAGGGTAGATTATGAGTTATACCACCAAACATCAAGTCCTCAATACATAACTTTTCTCTCTCATGTTCTTAAGGTACCCCATACCTGCATGACTTTGGGAAGAATGGTTTTGTTGAAATGATCCTCCAGGGTAGGTGCACTGAAATCTCTCTTGTATACTTCTTCATCCTCATCCTGTAAAAAAAGTATTATCAATCTTGTGGTTTTTATTGCCTATATATTCAAACCACTAATTTATTAACCTCTACGACAAGGGATACAAAGAATGAGGGTACTGAACCTATTCATGAGCTTACATCTAGTTGAGATGATACTCCTTTCTCTCTTTGTATTGTCTTTTTTCTTCCTAAATGTGGATGTTTCCTGAAGGTTGGCTGTATTCTCTCTGTACTCAATATGTTCATTCAGTCATATGACTTCAACTCTATAGAAGCCTCTGAAATCTCATTCTGAATTTTCTACTGCCCATTATATAGCTTAGCTTGGATATTCTGTTGGGACTTCAGACTCATACCTAAAGTGAAAATCATTTCCCTAACCTTTTCAAACCAGGCTCTTCCTGATTTAACTTCTTCTGTTAATAGGACCAACATTTTCTCAATTACTCAGGTTCAAAATTTATGTAAACTTTGTGCATAATGAGTTGCCACTTATAAATTCTAATTCCCTGGGTTATTATAGTTTTTCCCTAGAATCAACCTTACACAGTGCCACTAGGCTAATGTTTCTAAAACACACCCTCATACCTTTGCCTTGCTCAAAAACTTCCAGTGATTCTGTTTTGTTAAATAAGCACAACTCCTCTATAGTAGTCAAGGCCAAATAACATATAGCTGTAATCTACCTCTCCTTGCCAACTCCCTTTACAGATGATGCTTTTTGCCTCCACTCCTAGTCCCTTCACATGGAATGTCTACTACTGGAGTCAGCAAGTCTACACATCTTTTTTTTTTTTTTTAAGATTTCATTTATTTATTTGAGAGAGAGAGAATGAGAGACAGTGAACATGAGAGGGAGGAGGGTCAGAGGGAGAAGCAGACTCCCCGCCGAGCAGGGAGTCCGATGTGGGACTCGATCCCGGGACTCCAGGATCATGACCTGAGCCGAAGGCAGTTGCTTAACCAACTGAGCCACCCAGGCGCCCAAGTCTACACATCTTAAATGTGCCCTCCTTCATGTTATCCCTCTCCATCTCCTACAAAGTAAAACATCTCCCTCTTCAGAAATCCCACAGTATTTTCACTCGTCTTTATGTCATAGTATAGTATATGTTTGCCTTAGCCCCATTTTTAGGTTGTAAGCCATATGAGGGCAATAATTTTATATCCTGTAGCAGTGTCAAACAGTAGTGTTCTTGGGGCTCCTGGTTGGCTCAGCTGGTAGACCATGCAACTTTTTTTTTTTTTTTTTTTTTTTTTAAAGAGAGGGAGATAGAGGCAGGGAGTAGGGAAGAGCAGAGGAAGAGGGAGAGGGAGAGAGAGAATCCCAAGCAGGCTCCACATCCAGAGGAGAGCCCAACATGGGACTCGATCTCACTCGATCATGACCTGAGCTGAAATCAAGAGTTGGACACTCAACCGACTAAGCCACCCAGGTGCCCCTAGACCATGCAACACTCAGGGTTGTGAGTTGAAGCCCTACATTGGGCTCTGCATGGAGCCCACTTAAAACAAAAAATGGGTGCCTGGGTCGCAGTTAGTTAGGTGTCTGACTCTGGGTTTTGGCTCAGGTCATGATCTCAGGGTTGTGAGACAGCCCCACATCGGGCTATGCACTCAGTGTGGAGTCTGCTTGAGGTTCTTTCTCCCTCTCCCTCTGCCCCTCCTGCTCATGCTTTCTCTCTCTAAAATAAATAAATCTTTAAACCACCCCCCTCAAACCAAAAACCAGGAGTGCCCTCTACACAGTAAATGCTCAAAAGGTTATTTACTTAATAAACTATATATAAAAAAATTATAGAGAAGTTACAAATCAACATATTAGTAAAACTATAATGTTATGATACAAATTATACATGTGAAGGAATTAAAACAGTACCATTTTGATTAAGGAAAGCTTTGTGGAACAGCTGAGTCCTTCAACCAAACACACTTTTGGAGTATTCTCTTCAGCTACAGAAAGGCTTTAAAGGTAAGACAGTTTTTGTGAGATCTACTTTTCTCCTTGTTAGAGGCTGAGTCCCTCATTTAATCTCAAAATATTTTATCTTCACTCTCCTTATCCAGATGAGGAGAGTTCACTGAGTACGTGCACCAAAAGACTTTTACATAAACCTTTCCTTATGTAGCCAGCAATGCACTGCTTCTCTCAGAAGCTTATTAAAGCTGCTCAAATGTATAAGCAATGATACTTAATGATCTTAAAGCAGTAAAGAAATAATTCATAATCTCCAATGACTCCAATCTAGAAAACTGCATGAGCTAGGACACTATATAATAAGCAAACATTTCCGGCTGAGTAGACTGAAACTGATTTTGGAGGGGAATAAGGAACCCTTCACTGAAGTTTAGATTTTACTGGTATCTACAATGAAAGGCAGGAATCTAGCTGCAGTAGGGATTTTTAGGGTTTGATATAGCATTTGAAAAAAACGAGTCTACTTTTTGATTCAAACTTGGATAGCATCAAGTAGTAATTTAACAAACCACATGCTATTACAGTAATAAATGCAATCAATTCTTCGCTTCCCTTTCCTGACATCTCTCCATTAACAAATTATCACTGGTATCATCTAAATAATTTGGAAGAAGTCCTCATCACTTTATACAGGGTTAACAGATTGCTATTTTGACCTTGGTCTTTATATGAAGAACAAAATTTTGATGGTATTACACATAATGGTTAGATAATAAACCATTTTTTTTGGTTAGTTAGGCTTAGTCACTTTCTGTCAGCTCAGAATGAAGTGAATTAAATTTCTGCCTCCCAAATATTTGCATAAGCAAAACTTCTTACTCTGCTATGAATAGTAACATCTAATTAATTTTGGGGATTTAAATGATCTTATCTATCTATACAGTTCACTGTCTATTTTTAGTTCCTTAGTTCTTCTGTTACACCATTTCCTCCCAAGAGCTGGGGCCAAAAGAGAGAACAGTTGCTGCTACTGGTAAAATCCTGTTGCCAGTGCTTTTTCCTATTGGGTTTATATCTTCAGAGGCAAAAAGCAAATGAGAAAACTGATCATTGGCAAGTAGAAGTAACATCCTAGGACAGTTTATTCTTGGGGGGAGAAAAGAACTCAAAAGTTCTGAGTTACTTCTACAGCTCATTCCCTTTTCACTTACCATGAAGAAGGCACCCCGGTGATAATACTTCTGTAAGAACTTATATTTGCCCTTAACAGCTTTGTTGGTAATGACTTTGCCATTTGCCCGAAGCTCAGCTCGCCTCTCTTCCTCAGTCAGATTTCGCATTCGTTCAATTTCTGCCTTCTCCTTCTCAAGCCTGTGCAGAGAACAAAATTATTTATTAGTATCATTCCAGCTTCAGAGAGACTCAAATTATCTGAACACAATGCAGTCTCACCTCCTTTCAAGCATTATTCACTTTCTTTAATTCTAGCTACTGCCTGTTAGGAATTAAGATCAGGAGCCCAACAAATAAAAAGGGTGAGGTGGTCTTCATTATTGCAAACTTCCAGAAGTTTATTCTAGCCTTTATAAGGTTCAGACATACTATTACTGCTTGATTTTGCAATATTAGTAATTCCCCTTCCTTAAAAAGCCTACTTGGCTTTAAAAAATATCAGAATTTAACATAACCATGTTCAGATTTTATTGGTATTTTTAAAGTAATTGTGTATGTATTTACATGTCTCAAACCAAGGGTTACCATCATTAATTAGATTGCAGGGACTAACCCTTTTTGGGGGAGGGGGGCCAAAGATCCCCTTTCTCCAGAAAAATACAAATATATGTAATTTTGTATATAATTTTAAAGGGTACATGGACTCCTTGAAACCCAGGATAAAAATCTTAGAAAATGCAGGCTGAGGACAAAGTTTTCTACTGATGGTTTCCCTTTGTAATCTGGGATTACCCTCTCACTGCTAGTAATTTTCAAGAATGGGTGATGCAGCTCAGAAATTATTCTGCTCTAACAATAGTGACTGTGGCAGATTATTTTAAGGCCACAAATTCTCCCCCCCAGAGTATGCATGCCCCTTTGCAGAAATGACATGTGAGCCTTAAAAGACCTTGCCAGTTTCCACTTTTGCCCTCTTGGAATACTGCCATGAGACTGTTACGTAAGAAATCCAGTCTAGCCCACTGAAGAAGTAAGGCAGTCTAGCATTAACTACTGGACATGTGAATGAACCCATTTTGGACACTCTAGCCCAGCCAATCCTCTAGCTGGATGCAACTGCATGAGAGAGCCCAGGTAAAACCAGCAGAGGAACTGCTTAGCGAACTCGAACACTGTGAGGAATAATCAGTTGTTTCAAGTCACCAAATTTTGAACTGGGTTTTTATGCAAGAACAGATAACTGATAACAGTGAATAATGTCTGCGTGTCTACTAGAAAACTACAGGGAGTATCAGCTGGCACTCTATCACAGAGAAACACTGACAAAGTGTTTCTTTTCCCTGATTTCATTGTAATAAGCCACATTCCAATTATGGAAAACTCACTCAGCTGCAGGAACCATAAAGAAAGCTGGAATGGAACTCATAGTTGGTGTTGAACCTCACTCCTACCCCACTAGGAACCCATCCCATTACTGATATTAAACTCTAGGTCCATCTTATTACTCACGCTTCTCGATCTTCTCTGTCCCTCTTGATTCTCTTCAGCTCCCGAACTTTCCATGCCTCATATTCTTCCTCATCATTTTCATCATCAGTATTGAGAGCATCCAGTGCAGCCAGGGATCGCTTGTTCTCCTCCAGCTCTTTCTTGGTCTCCTCTTCTACAATCTGGGTAAGGAGAACAATTCACCTGTTGGATTTCCTTATTTTCCTCAGACAAACCTAAGTACACTCCTCCTTGCATGCAATCCTCACAGCCACTCCCAGTACCTTGAGTGTATACTTGCGCCTCTCTTCAGCCATGCGTTTTGCTTCCTGCTCCAGCTCCTTCTGTTTCAATGCTTCAGCCTCACGTTCTTGAACTGTTACTCGGTCCTTCCTGCAGCACAGAAGTCCTGTTAATTGCCCAAAGCCCTCAGAGTGGACCTCTTTGTCCTCTAACTCAAGTCCCATCCAAATCAGACAAAGCCCAACAATTGCTGGCTCTTTTTTTTTTTTTTTTTTTGCAAAGAGCCAAAATTGGGAGTCACCCCAGGTATTCAGAGCATTAAAACTCCATCCATCTGTGAGAACTGCCTGAATAGCAAGAACCTGCTGGACTGTAAGTAGTAGGATTTCTCGTCCTTGGGAAAGGATTAGGAATTCACTCTTCAAGTTTAATTTTGTGCTTTATAGGTCCGTGGGCAGATTATGTGCTCTTTAACTGGAAAGGGAGATGTGAAAACAAACTCAGGCTCTCTGTTAACATCATGATATTCCTCAGCAAATATTCTGCACAGGTAGGGAAGTGGGCAGAAGACTTTCACTCAGTGCTGACATTTCAGAAGAGCAAGAGATAGAAAAGAGGCTTCTATCCTCAGACCAGGAAAGTAGTAACTATGTGGATTCAGGCCTGTTTTGTGAGATACTTACTTTCGAATGAAGACAGGTTTAAGGCGAGGCTCCATCTCATCTTCACTGTCTGTGTATTCTTCATACTCAGATTCTGATTCTGACTCTTCCCCAGAACGTCCCTCATCTTCCACCTCCATGACTTCCATCTCTTCATTTTTTCTCTCCTGTGCTCGCTGACGCATCATGCCACGGCGCCGCTCTATTTCCTATCAAGTCACATGTCCAAGTCAGTCAGCCCAATGACCTGTGCTCTAAGGAAGCTTTTTATTTCCCCTCATCACATTTAACAAATTCTGATATGAGTAAATACAACTTACATCATTTTATTTTCAATTCTATCTCCAACAAATAGGGAACCCTGGATCAGAGTTCTGCCAAAAGCAGCAAGCTTGTTGCCTTTGGGACCTCGACAAAGGAGAACAGGCCCCAACTTTTTCTTGGGCCTAGAAAGAACTTCCCATTTTCCTTTTTTATACCTCATCATCAATTTCTTCCTCCTCTTCTTCACTGCTGTCTTCTCGTTCCATGCGCCACGCATCTCCTTCCACTTCTGAGTCACTTTCTCCTACCACTTCAGGTTCCACTATTTTCCGATGTCGAGCCAATCTGAAAAACAGCATCTTCAAGTGTAACACCAATATCACAAAAATGAAAGAGCATCAGCCACATTTCCTTAGTTGTAGAGCACCTGGAGGTTATGTTTGCTTTTATTAATACTGAAGTCTTGAGAGGGGGAAACTGAGGTGCAGACAAAAGAAAATAATTCAAAGTGTCAGGGCAAATAGTCAAGTTGGACCTAAAACATTAAATGTAAGCTGAGGCATCATGAGGCACTGCAATAAACATATGGGTGCACAGTGACATTGTATCTTTGTGAAATTGGATTTTTGGTGGCTGTATAAAAAGCAAGTACTGCATGCAGATCAATATGGAACAGGAAATGAGTGACAGTGCCAGTCTGATTCTAAGGTTTGAGAAGTAGTCAGTGTCCAAGAGGCACACAAATCCCACTAATAAGTAATTATGGTTATGTAAGAATGAAATAAAAATGTTTTTTCTTTTATGCATATTATATTTTTCAGATGGCTTTAAATGTTAAGACATGACTATTTATTGAATTATTTGGATCTAACTACTTAATAAACAGAACTGTATAGGCCTAGGGGCTCCCTGAGAAAATTCCTGGGACAATATGAACTGTTAAAGTTTGGGATCTCTGGTCTACTTTGTAAGGTAATGTCTCAGTCAACACACAACATACGAAATCCTTCATTGGGAGGCTCCCTTTCCTACCTGAGACCATTCATTCATCAGGCCTTTTTTCCTACTTCATTGGTGTCATTTCCCCTCATTAGCCTTTAGGATAAGTGAGTGAATTAAATCAATTTCTCAAATTTTAAGACCCCCCCCACCCCCCAACAAACCAACCAATGGTTTGTGTTTTCTTCTCCCTTAGTGAGTTAGTTAGGGTCTTTGGACCAGAGGTAACCTGCTGTTTACTGGCTGCCACTTGCTGGTTGTATACCTTTGGTCATGTTATTTTCCTGATCCCTTGGTGCCTCAGTTTCCTCATTTGTAAACTGGGATAATAATACATACCTCATAAGGTTATTGGGTGGATTACAAGAATTAGTAAATACTTGGAACAGAGACTGGCACATAGTGAGTATTGTGCAAATATTAGCTGTTATTGTTGTTATTAACTAACCTGTGGGGGTTTAGGTCCAGGGAAACATAACCCTAGTCCTTACCTCTCTTCCACATCTTCACTAATACGGTTCTGCAAACGCCGCAGTCGAGGGTCACTGGATGAATCCTCCTCCTGTTCCTCAGGCTCTGCTTCTTGTTCTTTGGCTTTCTTAATGAACTGAAATTCTTCATCCTCCTCATCTGAGGACTCCATAGGGGCATAGTCTGGCCTCTTTCCCGACACATAACGTTTTACCTTCACTTTCTCCATCGAAATCTCACCTGGGTGATAAAGATAACTTATTATGTTTCAGTAGCCTTTTTCCCAATGTCTTTCAACCTCTGCCTTTGCAGGTAGAGCCCTATATTCCTGGTAAGCAAGAGTTCAAGCAGGAGAAGAAGAGAGCCGCTATCCAACCATCTATTCATCTAATGGTGTTTTCCTGCCAAGACCAAGTCATGGGAACACATTCTTGTGACTACCAACACTAATGATAAAGAAGGTGAGCTTGAATACAATGAAGTGGAAAAAGGCAGTGAAACAATAGAAAAAATTCCCCCCAGACAGGCAGACGATTACATCCATCACAAATTCATGCTATTCCACCTCAATTATATCCTTAAGGGAATTATTTGTAACAGTGTCCAGCACATAAGGGTGACTTAAGTGGGAACAGAAAATTAAAATGTTGCTCAATCCCTTTTTTAGTTCACCTGGAATTTTCCATGGCAGCCTTTATATCACCATATAACTCAAGATTCTAATCTTACCTATTTCTACCTTTTCTTTTAGCATATGTGCTATCAAACCTGCAAGATAACGTCTCTCTCTTTTTTTAAAGATTTTATTTATTTATTTGACAGAGAGCACTAGAGAGAGCAAGAACAAGTGGGGGGCAGAGGGAGAGGGAGAAGCAGGCTCCCCGCTGAGCAGGGAGCCCGACGTGGGGCTCCATCCCAGGACCCTGGGATCATGACCTGAGCCAAAGGCAGATGCTTAGCCAACTGAGCCACCCAGGCGCCCCTCTTTTTTTAAAGATTTTATTTATTTGAGAGAGAGAGCAAGTGAGAGAGAGAGAGAGGGGCAGAGGCAGAGGGAGAAGTAGGCTCCCTGGTGAGGACCCTGGGATCATGACCTGAGCTGAAGGCAGATGCTTAACTGCTTAACCGACTGAGCCACACAGGCGCCCCAAGATAACATCTCTTTTACAAATAGTAACAATTCCTGCGAATAAAGTGAAAACTGACCAAAACATTTTATAAGATGGATATAATTTTGATAACCAAACTGGACAGTTCAAAGGAAAACTTTACGTGAATTTCTCTTCATAAACATACATTAAAAAGTACTAAATAATATAATAGCAAATTTATTCCAGCAATGTAAAAGCTAACAAAAAAATTCTAAGCCATCATGACTTCAAAGGATTTAGCTTGGGACCACAAGAACAGCTTAAGCTTAGAAAATTAATGGGGTCAAACGTAATATACTATTTATTTATTTTTTTAAAATGTTTTTTTATTTATTTATTCATGAAAGTCAGAGAGAGAGAGAGAGGCAGAGGCAGAGGGAGAAGCAGGCTCCCCGCCTAGCAGGGAGCCCAATGCGGGACTCGATCCCAGGACCCTGGGATCATGACCTGAGCCGAAGGCAGACGCTTAACCATCTGAGCCACCCAGGCGCCCCAAATGTAATATACTATTTAAAGTTTATATATATATATATATTTTTTTTTTTTAAATATTTTATTTATTTATTTGACAGAGAGAGAGACCGCGAGAGGGAGAAGCAGGCTTCCCGCTGAGCAGAGAGCCCGATGTGGGGCTCGATCCCAGGACCCTGGGATCATGACCTGAGCCGAAGGCAGATGCTTAAGGACTGAGCCACCCAGGCATCCCTAAAGTTTATATATTTAAAGTCACATAATCTTAACAACAGATACAATAATCATTATGCTTAATGATAAAATATTAGAAGCATTCCTTTAAAAACCAGTGGGCATCTTTATGTTGTCCCTATCACACCTTCTAGTCAACATTTTATTATGGTTCTAATTAGGACAATAAGAAAAAGGAGAAAGGGGTGCCTGGGTGACTAAGTCGGTTAAGCATCTGCCTTCGGCTCAGGTCATGATCTCAGGGTCCTGGGATCCAGCCCCAAGTCATGCTCCCTGCTCAGCAGAGAGTCTGCTTCTCCTTCTCCCTTTCCCCATCCACCTCGCTTGTTTTCTCTCTCTCAAATAAATAAAATCTTAAAAAAAAAAAAGAAAAGAAAAAGAGATAAAAGGACTAAAAAGGAAGAAGAAACTGTCATAATTTGCAGACTATGATTATCTATGTAGAAAATACAAGAAAACAAACAGGCAAGCTATTTATTTAGAATACTAAATAAATGCTGGATAAAAATAAGTGTACCCGTTTAAAAAAAGGGGGGGGGCTCCTGGGTGGCTCAGTACTTAAGCGTCTGCCTTTGGCTCGGGTCATGATCCCAGGGTCCTGGGATCGAGCCCCGCATCGGGCTCCCTGCTCCGTGGGAAGCCTGCTTCTCCCTCTCCCACTCCCCCTGCTTGTGTTCCCTCTCTGGCTGTGTCTCTGTCAAATAAATAAATAAAATCTTTAAAAAAAAATAAGTGTACCTGTACATTAGCTACATAAATTAGAAAATAAAGTTTAAAAATACTATTTACAATGGTAACTAATCTACAAGATACCAAGGAATAAATTCAACAAATGATGTACAAGGCTTTTCAGAGGAAAAATATATAATTATATTGGAAGATACAAAAGATCTAAATGAATGGAGAAATATATCATATTCAAGTATGAGAAGATGGCAACTGTGCCCAAGTTAATCAATAAATGCACGACCTATAATTTTAATGCAGTTCCATTAATAGTTGTCCCCAGGCTGATTCTAAAATCACATGGAAGAATAAGAGGCCAAAAAGAACCAAGACAATTCTGAAGAACAAGGGGAGGCTGAAGAATTTAACACACCTCACCAAAGAAGATACACAGATGGCAAATAAGCATATTTGCTTCAAATCATATGTTGTCAGGGAAATGCAAAATAAAATGAGATACCACTGCACATATATTAGAATAACCAAACTACAGAGCTCTGACAACACCAAATGCTGGCGAGAATGTGGACTAACAAGAACTCTCATTTGTTACTGGTGGGAATGCAAAATGGCACAGCCACTTTGGAAGACAGTTTGGTGGTTTCTTATAAAACTAATCATACTCTTACCATATGATCCAGCAACTGCATTCCTTGGTATTTACCTAACAGTGTTGAAAACTAAGGTCCACACAAAAACTTGCACACTGATATTTATTTCAGCTTTGTTCATAACTGCCAAAACTTGGAAGGAACCAAGATGTCCCCCGCTAGGTGAATGAACTAACTATGGTATGTCTAGACGATGGAGTATTATTCAGCGCCAATCAGAAATGAGCTATCAAGCCATAATAAGACACAGAAAATTTACATACATATTACTAAGTGAAAGAAGCCAATATGAAAAAGTTATACACTGTATGATGCCAAATACATGACATTTTGGAAAAGGCAAAACTATGGAGATAGTAAAAAGATCAGTGGTTGCCAAGGGTTGGGTTGGGGGAGGGATGAATAGGCAGGGCACAGAGGAGTCTCAGTGCAATGAAAATACTGTGTGATACCATAATAATGGATATATGTCATTATACATTTGTCTAAACCCATAGAATACACAATGCCAAGAGTGAACCTTAATGTAAACTTTGGGTGATTATGATGTGTTAATGTAGTTTCATCAATTGCAACAAATGTATCACTCTGGTGGGGGATGCTGATAATGGAGGAGACTATGCATGTGCGGGGGCAAAGGGTATATGGGAAATGTGAATCTAAAACTGCTCTAAAAAAATAAAGTCTCAGGGCACCTGGGTGGCTCAGTCGATTGAGAGTCTGCCTTCAGCTCAGGTCATGATCTCAGGGTCCTGGGATCCAGTGTCAGGCTCCCTGCTCAGCAGGGAGTCTGCTTTTTCCTCTCCCTCTTGCTCAAATAAATAAATAAAATCTTGGGGCACATGGGTGGCTCAGTCAGTTAAGCATCTGCCTTTGGTTTAAGTCATAATCCCGGGGTCCTGGGATTGAGCCCTGCATCGGACTCCCTGATGCTCAGCAGGGAGTCTGCTTCTCCCTCTCCCCCCTCCTCCCTGCTTATGCTCTCTGCTCTCTCTCTAATAAATAAATAAATATTAAAAAAAATAAAAAAAATAAAATCTCAAAAAAAAAAAAAAAAAGTCTTGAGACGTCTGGGTTGGTTAAGTGTCTGCCTTCGGCTTAGGTCATGATCCCAGGGTCCTGGGATGGAGCTCTGCCCTGCTCAGCGGGGAGCCTGCTTCTCCCTCTCCCTCTGCCTGCTGCTCCCCCTGCTTGTGCCCCATCCCCTGTCAAATGAATAAATAAAATCTTAAATAAAATAAAAATAAATAAATAAAATCTTAAAAAAAAAAAAGCAGTGGAGAATGGATGGGCTAGTCAAACAATGGAACAGTAGGGACAACTGGTTAACCATAAGGTAAACAGTAAAATTAGATCTCTGATGCCACACACACACAAAATTCCAGATGGATTAAAGGCCCATGTGTGGAAAACACATCTTAAACACTTACATTCCTACTGGATTATAAGCTCCTTAAATTAGATGTGTCTTGCACAATTGTGTATTTAATCCTATTTAGTATATACAAACACTTAGATGATAGAAAATAATTATAATCTGAATATCTATGATCTTAGTATAGGCAAGGATTTCTTACACAGTATACAAAACAACACAAGCTATAAAAGATAAAATTGATAAATCTGATAACACTAAAATTAAAAATGCCTATGAAACGGAAAACTCCACAATTAAAGTGAAAAGACAAGCCAAAAAAACAAAACAAAACAGGAAAAAGATAGGACAGATTTGGGATGAAGAAAAACAAAGAAAATGGGTAAATGACAAAAACAGGTAATTCAGAGAACAGAAAACCTAGAGAGCTGATAAATGCATGAAAATGCTTAGTCTCACTAGTAATCAGGGAAATGCAAATTAAAATAAGATATTTCATAATTAGATTGGGCAAAATTTAAAAATCTGATACAACCAAGTGTGCAGATGAATATATGGGAAAATACAAACCCTTAATGCTCTCACAACCCATTGTGGAGAGCAAGTGGAAATAGCTAGTTAGGTTGATGAACTTTTAGGAGTCTACCCTAGAGAAATTCTTACACAGTGCACTGAAGAGACATTTAAGAATGACAACTACAGGGGGTGCCTGGCTGGCTCAGTTGGTGGAGCATGTGACTCGATCTCGGGGTCATGTGTTTGAGACCACGTTCGGCATAAAGATTACTTTAAAAAAAAAGGACAACTACAGCACTGTTTATAATAGAAAAAAACAACACAACAATTAACTGTTCCTTAGTAGGGAATAAACTGTGGTTTAATTACACAATGGAATTTATAAGTAGTTAAAATGAATTAGCTCTATATGTATCAAAGGGTACTTCTCAAAAGCCACCTTGAATTTAAGAAAAAAGGCAAGTTGCACAAGAATAGGTACAGTATATTAAAAAAAAAGAGCTCATATTATTTTCCAAAATCTTTCCTGAATAAAGGGACTCTTTAGTCTAACCCCTCAAACAGGCAGTGTTCCTTCTTCTATCTGCACTGGAATCCTACTCATCCTTTAAGGATCAATTTATATGCCACTTTCTTCAAGAAGCTTTCCTTGATTACCTCAATCTGAAGAGATTATTCCTTGTCTGTCCTTCCACATTGTTTGGTTTATATCACCTATGTGACAGGAATCGCACACTGCTTAAAATGTGCCTATTTTTGCATGTCTCACATCTACTACAATATGAGTTCCTTAAGGTTAAGGGCACTACCTCACACAAGTGTGTATTCAACTTAATACAGTCACAGCGTTGGATGAAAGCAATAAAACGGGGGCGCCTGGGTGGCTCAGTCGTTAAGCGTCTGCCTTCGGCTCGGGTCATGATCCCAGGGTCCTGGGATAGAGCCCCGCAGGGGGCTCCCTGCTGGGCGGGAAGCCTGCTTCTCCCTCTCCCACTTCCCCTCCTTGTGTTCCCTCTCTCGCTGTCTCTTTCTGTATCAGGTAAATAAATAAAATCTTAAAAAAAAAAAGCGATAAAAAGTTTAATAAGACACGGTTCCTGTCTCAAGGACGTTATGAACTTATGATGCAGTAGAGGGAGACAGACACATAAACTAATGATAAGAGTTATAAAAGCAGCATAAACAGACCGCTATGGATAACAAAAGAGGGACTGTACCCCGCACAACGCCCTGCAAAAGCAGGCATTCACTATGTATATTAGTCTAATTTATCGGTGGAGACCAAGGGAAGAGGGATGCTTGCTGCGAGGGCAGAGACGGGCAATAGGAACAAGATGCGATGGAAGTGGGTTTTGTTTCCCCCCCTTCAGGCAACGCGATCGGGTGCGAGTTTGATGGGAAAAGTCGAAGAACTTAGGGGGCAGGGTCTTAAGGGTCGGAGGGTTGGGGTGGTCTGCTGGGGTAGGTGTGGAGTATGTTGGCGAAAAAAGAGGTAAGATCCGACTGGAAAAAGGCTCAGCACGGTACCTTTCTCATTGCGAACCGGGACGGCCCCAGCTGTAGACTGAATGGGCGGTTGTTTCATGAGTGCGCTTGGGACCGACATGTTGATGGCAGCGGCGGTGACTCCCGAAACTTCAGTGATTCCAAAGAGTGAACAGCAAAAACGTCAACGAACAGAAAAGAAAAACAAACCCTCTTCTGCAGGCACCGGACACGGCTGCGCGACAGACAGAAACAGCACTTACGGCTGAGCTAGAGAAACCGGAAATAATCGACCAGAGAATTCTGGGATTGTGGACGTCGAGTCTGTTACTGCGCATGTTCGTAGGCGGCTCTAGCGTCTTCCGTCTCGCAGTGTTTGGACGTCGCTTCTGGCGTGAAATTGCTTTCCATTGGGCTTTGCTGCTAAAATCCTGTGGCGAGGCAGGTCCGAATTACGGGTTTCTTTTGTTACCTTGGTTTGAACCCGAGGAAAATGGGATAGTGATGAATAAGGAATTGAGCAGATAGTGAAGGGCAGTTTGTCCAGACTGTTGAAAGCTCAGAATTGGAATTTAATGAGAATAGAAGTCCTGCTAACAGCACCTGATTAGCTCAGTTGATGAGGCTGAGTGGGTTGTGGTGAGGTATTTTTTGGTCATCACGGGAGGGCAGCTGGTGGTGATTTAGGCTATTGCCATGAAAAAAAAAATCCCCCAAGGGTCCTGGAGTAATGCCTGAAGTCAGAACAGTGTACTTTTTGGCTTTCCAGTTTTTTTAGTTTCTCAAGACCGTCTATTAAAACATTCCTGGCTAGACAGTGTTTCTATAGAAGTACACGAGTAATTATTAAGTACTTGCTGTGTTTACTGGCCTTAGCTCTCTAAGGAGTATGGAATATTGTTTAAAGGCTTGAATTTTACTTAGGAAGTCTTCTAGGGCTTGGTAACGGAAGCAATCACAATTTACTAGCTGGGTTTGTAAAAAAAAAAAAAAAAATACTGACTTATTGGAAGTCGGAACACATTTGACCATAGAAAGGATTTCGTAAGTGTTGTGGCAGGGAGAGATGGGACAGCATGAAAAAAGTCTTGAAGTCCAGAAATAGCATGGTATATATTAAACACTGAAAAGTTTGATTTTATCAGTAATTTTTGAGTCAAGGAGTGGTGAAAGTTTGGCAAGAATCAGATCATGGAGGGCCCTGATGTTACTGTTAATAGGATTAGTTCTCAAATTATTTCACCTGTGTTGTAAGGGTCTAGGCTGGGAGAGGAAATAGAATTGGGTAAGTCTTGAGCAAGGAACAATGGAGGACCCATGCCAGGGAAACAGTTTTGGGCTAGAAAGAAAAGGATCTTAAAAACAGAGTAGGTAGAAATTTATGTTTTGAATTTAACAGCTCCAAAACCATGCTGTCCAGAGGGAGTACATGATGGGAAAACAATTGTTTTGACTTAGGGCAACCCAGAGAATAGAAACAAAAAGAAAGGTTAATATGGCTGTGACTGTAAGAAATACAGAGCACTAAAATCTTATTTGTTACTTTGTGTACAAAAATGATTTGATTCACAACTTTTCCCCAGCCTTTGGGCTTTGTAAGGTCATCATTAGGATCTTAGTTAACTGGTGGGCAGATGATGAGGTGAAATTTAAACCAGCTTAAGTTATCAGCTCTTGAAAAAAATAAAAATGCTTCCCTTCTAGGAAGAAGGTAATGTGGTAGCCATAGAGCGTAATTTCCTTGTGGTGGGGTTATAAGGAACCGGGGGGCCCAAGTAAAGGCTGCCTGTTGATTTCGATTTTCTAGCTTCTCTATTCATATGGCATCTAAGTGCGTCTGAATCTTTTCCAGGCTCACATTGCAAGGCAAGGTGGTTTTTTCTCAGCAGAAGCGCCAGTGTTTTTCAAAGCGAGATACTGGCATCAGCAGCATCAAAAAAATACTGGGATCTAAGGTAAAAATGTGTATTCGTTCCAATTACAAGAATTTCAGTATGGGGTGAGGCTGGTGAGCTTGACGCGTACCGAGACGACCGTAGCGCCTGCGTGCCCCTCCCCCTCCGGCCCGCTGGCGTCAGAGCCGTTCAGAGCCGCCCGCCAGGCCCCGCCTCAGTCCCGCTGCTCCTCCTCTTCCCCCTCCCCGCGCCTCCCGCCGCAATCTTGGCGGGAAGACGCCAGCTGCTAAGCCGCCGAAAGATGTCGGGGTCGCGCGCGGGCAGTGAGGAGAAGGTGGGCTCCAGACAGCGACTCCAGATGAAGGTGAGCAACGGCTTGTTGCTTTCGGGTGCGCTCCTGCCTCAGTGTTCGTGAGGCATTGCCGGGACCAGGCCCGAGAGGGCACGAAGACTTGGCACCCACCATCTCCACATTCCGGAACTAGTTTCCGCTCCTTGAGGCATCTCTCAGCTTAACGGGTTTTTCGGGGGTGTTGTTTCAAAAGATAATCGGGGATCCCGGCCCCCTATTTTCCTCTGTGGAAACTCGGCCTTCAGCGTTGGGGAAGGTTATTAGTAACCCTAGAAATAGGGACAGGATGGGATCAGGGACTCTGCATTTGCCTTTGGGGCAGTTATTGTCGGCTTCCCACTCTGGAGACAATTCCAGTTACTCAGAAGGTGACAGTTGGGGTAGTCTCCTCAGTTACAAATGTAATTATTATTATTACATTATTACTGGTTTGCCGAGTCATGGGTAAAATAATGCACCCAGTATAATAAATAATTAAATTTAGGTTAATGAGTTAGGTATCTAGATTTTGGTGAGGAAAAAAGTTTCGTTACAGGCTATCACTTTGGATTTATTTACACAGACCTGTAAGAAAAGGCATAGGATCTGGGATTCTAATGCTCTCTTTTCTTTTATTGACCTGAATAGGTGAATGAATATAAAGAAAATCAAAACATCACTTGTGTATCTCTGAGACCAGTACAGACTACAGTTTTAGGAAAAACACCTAAGGTTTATCTTGTTCCCTTTTCACTCAGTAATTACAAGCCAGACCAAATTAAGCACTCCAAATCCCTATTGGATAAGAATTCTAACAATGAAGTTGCATGTAAGAAATGTAAGAAGACTGAAATAAGGAAAACTTGCAGAAGGCTTTTAACTCCAAGGATGGAAGGCACGTCTTCCAAGGCAGAATCTACTCTGCAAAAATCATCCTTAGATGTTTATACTGAAAGTAACAAGCGACAACACAAGAGCACTTCGGATACAGTGATTCTCAGTGTTGATACGGAAAGCAGTCAGGATCTAGACAGTGATGAAGATACCACACCAGGCCTGGTAAGAATTTAATTACTAGCTTATTCAAATTTTTCTTATTTTAAAATTTGAGGTTCTGATAAGCTAAGGGTATCCAGGGTTTATGTATGTTTAATTGAAATTTTATTTTTTAAATGTTGAACACAACTTCCTTGGTTAATTTTACTCTTGGTTTTGATTTGTCAAGGAGAGGATTGACTTAATCTTCATTCTGTTTCCCTTTTTCTTCCTCTCAGTTTATTGCAGATATTTTTGGGTCTACTTACTATTTATGATGTCTTGCTCACCTTTACATATTTATGCACAATATGCCAGAAGAAGTTGGCCTGTGGGACATATGGCATTTGAGTGACCCTTGATATGAGGGTAGGAAAGTCATCAATTGATTGATATAGCTGAATAATATTTCCTCTACAAAAAGGAGAAAAATGATGGAGTAGAGAAGATACATGAGAAACACTTATTAGTACTATTGAAAATAATAGTTTGAATCAGTTTAAGGAATTAAGCATCTAATTTTTAGACTTCTGTTGCCTTTCAGGAATGTTGTACTTCATTGAAAGTGACAGATTTTGTGCAAGACAAGATAAAACCATACCACATGTCAAAAGTTAATGGAACAGAAAATGATGATAGGGGAAAGGGAGATAGGATAATTGTGGTGGTGTTCTTTTGAAATAGGAATTCAGTTTATGCTTTACTGTCTCAAGAGGTAAGAACTAGGACCTCTGGTGGGACATCGTGGGTCTGTCATTAGTGCATTGGACTGGGGGGTTGAAAGCCTAGGTTTTAGATGTGGCTGCTTCTAAGAAACCTTGTGTTTTTAAGCAAATCACTCGACAGTGAGGGGATTGGATAAGATCATTGCTTCTCAAACTATAGCCTGTATCAGAATTTCCTGGAGGGCTGTTAAAACTCCATTGCAGGACTCTACCACCAGAGTTTCTGATTTTCGAGAAGTTTTGGAGTGGGGTAAAGAATTGGCATGTCCAACACAGTTTCCTAGAGATGCTGGTGCTGTTGGTCTGGGATGTCATTTTGAGAACCACTGGATTCAGTTATCTCTTTGGCCTCTTCGACTATAAGATTCTGAGTATATGAGGCTAGTGGGAAGTAGATTTTATTTTTTTAAATTTATTTAAAAATTTTAAAAAATTGTTTTTTAATTTCTGTTAACATACAATGTTATATTAGTTTTAGGTGTACGATATAGTGATTCAACAATTCTATATACCACTCAGTGTTCATCATGATAAGTGTACTCTTAATCCCCTTCACCTATTTCACCCATCCCCCCACCCACCTCCTCTCTGGCAACCATCTGTTCTCTATAGTTAAGAATCTGTTTCTTGGTTTTTTTCTTCTCTTTTTCCTTTGCTCATTTGTTTTGTTTCTTAACTTCCACATGAGTGAAATCATATGGTACTTACCTTTCTCTGACTGATTTTGCTTAGCATTATACTCTCTAGCTCCATCCATGTTGTTGCAAATGGCAAGATTTCATTCTTTTTCATGGCTGAATAATATTCCTGTGTGTGTGTGTGTGTGTGTGTGTGTGTGTGTGTATGTATATATATATATGGGTGTATATATGAATATATATATACCGCACCTTTTTCTTTAAGATTTTTTTTTATTTTTAAGTAATCTCTATACCCAATGTGGGCCTCAAACTTAAACCCCAAGATCAAGAGTCATACACTGTACTGACTGAGCCAGCCAGGCACTCCCCAGATCTTCTCTGTCCATTCATCTATTGAGATTTTAGCTTGATCTAAGAAAATAGGGTCAGAAATTAGAACATTAAGAGTAAATACTGAAGCTAATCAAGCAGAGTCAGACATGCCCAGCATATATTTAAGTAGGACAAACTGAAAGATCTAGCATCCTTTTTTTGTTTTTGTTTTTTTAAAGATTTTATTTATTAATTTGTCAGAGAGAGAGAGCACAAGCAGGGGGAGCGGCAGACAGAGGGAGAAGCAGACTCCCTGCTTAGCAAGGAGCCAGATGCAGGACTTGATCTTAGGATCCCAGGAACATGACCTGAGCCGAAGGCAGATGCTTAACCAACTAAGCCACCCAGCCGTCCCAAGATCTAACATTTTTGTAGGACATTTCATTCTTTTCCTTTTCATTAATTATCTTTTTGGAGCAAAATGACTAAGGCTTTATGGTACCATGCTTTAGAAACAATATTTTATTTATAAGCTAATTTCTTCCCCAAATGAGGGAAGGCTTTTGTCACATCACAGACAAGTGTCTTGACCTGTAAGTCAAGAATTTTAGGGGCGCCTGGGTGGCTCAGGCAGTTAAAGCATCCGACTCTTGGTTTTGGCTCAGGTCATGATCTCACGGGTGGGGTGATTGAGCCCAGCAGTGGGGCTCTGTGATTAGTGGGGAGTCTGCTTGAGATTCTCTCCCTCTGACCCTCCCCCCATTTGCACTCTCTCTCTAAAATGAATAAATAAATCTTAAAAAATTTATTCTATTTTCTGGGAAACTTGCTAAATTTTCTCTCTCAGCATTTTTATTAAATATTTAACTTCACAGGGACGCCTGGGTGCCAGTTGGTTAAGCATCTGCCTTCAGCTCAGGTCATGATCCCAGGGTCCTGGGATGGAGTTCCCCCATCAGGCCTTGCTCAGCAGGGAGCCTGCTTCACCATTCTCCTGATGCTCCCCGCTGCTTGTGCTCTCTCTTGCATTCTCTCTCTCTATCTCTCTGACAAATAAATAAAAATCTTTAAATTAAAATATTTTAACTTCACAAAGCATTTCTTTCTTTTTTTAAAGATCTTATTTATTTATTTGACAGAGAGAGAGAGACAGCGAGAGAGGGAACACAGCAGGGGGAGTGAGAAAGGAAGGAGCAGACTTCCTGCTGAGCAGGGAGCCCGATGCGGGGCTCGATCCCAGGACCCTGGGATCATGACCTGAGCCGAAGGCAGGCGCTTAATGACTGAGCCACCCAGGCGCTCCTCACAAATTTATTTTAAGTTTTGAGAACATTTTGGGCTTACAGAAGAGTTGCAAAAATGGTACAGAGGATTTTGATATTTCTTTCACCTGGCTTCCTCTTGTGTTAATGTCACCTACATAACTGTAGAACACTTATCAAACTAAGAAATTAACCTTGCTACAATAATATTAACTAAAGTACAGAATTTATTAGGATTTCACCAGTTTTTGTTTTTTTTGTTTTTTTTTTGTTTACTAATGCCCTTCTGTTCCAGTAGCCAGTCTAGGATTGCACAGTGCATTTAATAGCCATGTTTCTGTAGTCTACTCCAGTCTGTGACAGTTCTTCAATCTTTCATGACCTTGGCACTTTTGAAGAGTACTGAAAAGTTATTTTGTGTAATGTTCCTCAATTTGGGTTTGTCTGCTATTTTCTCATAATTAGATTAAGGTTTTGCATTTTTTGGGCAGGGTACCACAGAAGTGAATGTGCCCTCCTCAGTGCATCATATCGGGGTGTACTTGATATTGATATGTTTTACTGGTAATGTTGACCTGGGTCACTTGGCTTAGGTGGTGTTTGTCAGGATTCTCCAATGGAAACAACATTTTTCCCTTGGTAATTACTAAATATTTTGAGGGAGATACTTTGAGACTATGCATATATCTGGTTTCTGTCATCAGGCATATGTTTATTTTTTTATTGAGATATAATTTACATAACATAAACTTTACTATTAAAAAGTATACAGTTCAGTAGTTTTTAGTATATATACAAGATTGTACAATCATCACCACTATCCAGTTTCAGAACATTTCTTTCACTATGAAAAGAAATCCGTACCCATTAGTAGTGACTACCAACTCCTCCACCTCCCTAACCCAGCCCTGGAAACCACTAATCTACTTTCTTTCTCTATAGATTTGCCTATTCTGGACATTTCATACAAATGAAATCATATAATATGTAGCTTCTTGCATCTGGCTTCTTTGACTTAGCATAATGTTTTCAGGGTTCATTCATGTTGTGTAGTGTGTATTGGTACTTGATTCCTTTTTATGGCTGAATAATATTCCATTGTATGGATATACCATATTTTGTTTATCCATTCATCAGATGATGAACATTTGGGTTGTTCCCACTTTTTACTATTATGAATAGTGCTGCCACAAGCTTTTGTTTATGAGTTTTTGCTGAACAAATATTTTCCATTCTTTTGGGTATATACCTAGGAGTGAAATTGCTGGGTCATATGGTCAACTGTGTTTAACTTATTGAGAAACTGTCAAATTGTTTACCAGACTGGCTGCACGATTTTTACATACCAGCAGCAATGCATGAAGAGTCTACTTTCTTTACACCCTTGCCAACACTTGTTATTTATCCTTCCTAAAAATTAAAAAAAAATTGATTGTAAAATACACAATATAAAATTTAGCACCTTAACCATTTTTAAAGGTACAATGTAGTACTTTATGTTGTTTATTTATGTTGTTGTGCAGTCAGTCTCCAGAAATCCTTTCATCTTGAAAAACTGAAACACTATCCCATTGAATAACTCCCCATTTCCCTCCTACTGCCATCCTCTGGCAACTACCATTCTACTTTGTGTCTCTTTGAATTTGACTAGTATAGGTACCTCATAAAAGTGGATTCATGGTATTTGTGTTTTTGTGACTGGCTTATTTCATGTAACATAATGTTTTAATTATTCATCTTTTTTTTTTAATTAAAAAATTTTTTTGGAGGGGCTAGGGGCAGAGAGAGGGAGAAAGAGAATCTTAAGCAGGCTCCATGCCCAACATGGAGCCAGACCCGGGCTCAATCTCACAACCCTAAGAGCCTGAGCTGAAATCAAGAGTCAGACGCCTGGGTGCCTGGGTGGCTCAGTTGGTTAAGCGACTGCATTCAGCTCATGTCATGATCCTAGAGTCCCGGAATCTAGTCTCGCATCGGGCTCCCTCCTCGGCGGGGAGTCTGCTTCTCCCTCTCACCCTCCCCCCTCTCATGCTCTCTTTCTCTTCATTCTCTCTCTCTCAAATAAATAAATAAAAATCTTTAAAAAAAAAAAAGAGTCAGATGCTTAACCCACGAGTCACCCAGGCACCCCCACCCCCAATTTTTTTTTTTTATTAAGTAAATTCTAGGGCCAATGAGGGGCTTGAACTCACAACCCTGATATCAAGAGCTGCATGCTCTACCAGTAGAGTCAGCCAGGTGCTCCTTGTCTTTTTGATTATAGCCATTCTAGTGGATGTGATGTAGTGTCTCATTGTGGTTTTGATTTGCATTTTTCTAATGATCAGTAATGTTGAGTGTTTTTATTTTTATTTTTTTAAAGATTTTATTTATTTATTTGACAGAGACACAGCTAGAGAGGGAACACAAGCAGGGGTAGTGGGAGAAAGAGAAGCAGGCTTCCCGTGGAGCAGGGAGCCCGATGCAGGGCTTGAACCCAGGACCCTGGGATCATGATCTGAGCTGAAGGCAGACACTTAACGACTGAGCCACCCAGGCGCCCCTTGTTGAGTGTTTTTACATGTACTTATTGGCCATTTGTGCTTTGGAGAAATAGCTTTTCTAGTCCTTTGCCATTTGAAAAATTAAATTGTCATTTTGTTTTGAATTATAAGAGTTCTTTATATATTCTGGACACTAGACCCTTATTAGATATATCACTTGCAAGTATTTTTTCCCGTTTTTTTGTACTTTATTTTCATGTTCTTGATAATGTCCTTTGACATAACAAAAGTTGTTATTGATTTTATTTTTTTAAGATTTTATTTATTTATTTGAGAGAGTGCATGAGAGAGCAAGAAAGAGAGCACAAGCGGAGGGAGAGGCAGAGGAAGAGGGAGAAGCAGACTCCCCACTGAGCAGGGAGCCCAATGTGGGGCTCGATCCCAGTACCCCAGGATCATGACCGGAGCTGAAGGTGGACACTTTACCAACTGAGCCACTCAGGCACCCCAAAAGTTGTTAATTTAAGTTTAATTTTTTTTGAGAGGGAGAGAAAGCGCACCCACATGAGTGGGGGAGGTGGAGTGGCAGAGGGAGAGAGAGAATCTTAAGCAGAGGCCATGCGGAGCACAGAGCTGGACACAGGGCTCGATCTTTCATAACTGAGATCATAACCTGAGCCAAAATCAAGAGTCAGACGCTCAACTGACAGAGCTCTGCTATTATGCATGGTGTTGTTTTCTTAAAATCATTTTCTGATTGTTCATTGTTAGTGTATATAACTGATTTTTGTATATTGATCTTATATCTTGCAACTTTGCTGAGGTTGCTTATTAGTTTTTTGTGTGAATTCTTAAGCATTTTCTATATATAAGATCATGTTTTGGCAATAAAGATAGTTTTATTTCTTTCTTTTCAATCTGGATGTTTTTTAATATTATTTTTTCCCAATCGTCCTGTCCTAATTGTCCTAGAATCTCCAGTACAGTGTTTAATAGAAGTAGCAAAAGTAGACATATTTTCTTGTTCCTTAGCTTTAGGGGAAAAGCTTTCAGTCTTTCACCATTAAGTATAATGTTAGCTGTGAGAAACATCTATTTTCAAAAAACTTTTCTCTCAAGTAATTATAGATGCATAACAATTTGCAGAAATAGTACAGAGAGGTATCATGTAGCCTTCACCCAGTTTTTCCCAGTGGGTACATCTTATATATCACAGTATCAAAACGGGGAAATTCACATCATACAAGGTATGTGTATAATTCTGTATCATTACAATGAAGATACAGAACTATTCCATCTCCACAAAAATTTCCCTTGGGCTCTTTGTTTTTTTAAATTTATTTTAAGTAGGGTCCATTGTGGGGTTTGAACTCACCACCTTGAGATCAAGAGTTGCATGCTCTATGGACTGAGCCATCCAGGCACCCCAGGCTATTTCTTTGTATTAGGCCTGTAGCCCTCCCTTTCACCCTCTTAAGCCCCTGGCAAGTGCTAATTTTTTTTTTTGGTCTCTACAATTTTGTCATTTTGAGAATATTATGTAAATGGATTCATATAGTTTGTGAATTTTTGGCATCAAGCATGTTTTTAATTCAAGTTCTTTGATTTTTTTTAAAAACATATCACCCTTTGTTTTATGGATACAGTAACTTCTTGTTTCTGAAGATAGTGAAGTTTTAAAAAAATGTTTATTTCCTACATATGTTTATTTTGAGAGCCCACTTTTTCTAATGTTTGCTTGGTCTTCCTGTTAAATGTTGCAAGTTTTTGACAGGTGGGTGATGGATAAGAATAGTTTGAATTAAACATACCACTTAAAGATACCTATTATTTTTCTTAATTTTCTTTTTTCTTTTTTTTTTAAGATTTTATTTATTTATTTGAGAGAGAGAGAATGAGAGAGAGCACATGAGAGGGGGGAGGGTCAGAGGGAGAAGCAGACTCCCTGCAGAGCAGGGAGCCCGATGCGGGACTCGATCCAGGGACTCCAGGATCATGACCTGAGCCGAAGGCAGTCGCTTAACCAACTGAGCCACCCAGGCGCCCTTTCTTAATTTTCTTAATTGTGTCTGTGGTAATTAGAATCATTTAAATTTGTTTCTTTGATTTTGAAATAGAATCTTACGAAATCCTTGATGATGGTGGTGATGTTTTTCCTTGAAAAGCAGTTGTAAAGGCAGTGACACAATAAACTTTCACTTTTGCTGCCACTATTATTCTGTGTGTGTGAGGAAAATTTTTATTTTGGTCAAAGTAATACATGTACATCCACATTTAAGTCATATAATTCACACACACACATATATATATATATACACACATGCACACAAAGGTAATTCCATATGTACATACATATATACTCAGAAGCAAATCAAAACATCCAGCAGTTTTCTGCCACCTACTTCTCTGTTTGTGATTGCCACTGCCCAATAGACTGATTATACTTTCAACTTTTTTAGCTTTTATCCCTTCTGTATTATCTATTGATTTAATATGGAAGGTGAAGACTTGTTTCATTCATGCTACACCTTATACGCATGTGACACCCACTCCTTTCTCTTCTCACATCTTTACTAGGTATAGCCCAAGCTCTAGTAGAGTTGTAACAAAGAGTTTTTATGGCTTCATATATGAAAATATATATATATATATATTTTTTTTTTCCATGAAACATTTCCTGAGCACCTACATCTTCCTATTTCATTCTGGACTGTTTAACGCTTTCTTGGCCTTCCTTTTACCATTTTCCTTTGAATTTCTTTGATCTTTTATCATTCCTATGCTGGAACTTCTGTACCCTAGGTACGTCTTGGATCTCTTTTTTTTAGTTTATTCTCTTATTTTGGTGAAATGCAGCTTAGAGCTTCCCGAGAAAAGGTGTACACTAATAACTTTCTCCTCCATTTTCTCTGCTCCTCTTTTTACCCCTCTCCTACACCTTTTCTCAGGAAGCTCTAAGCTGCACTTCACCAAAATGTATGTATGTACATTTTGTGTACATACAGATATTATGTATCTGACAAAGTCTTTATGCTGTACATTTGATTGATGGCTTAATTGATTTAGAATTGTAAGTTGAAAATAATTTTTCCTTAAAGTTTTAAATATACTCTTTCATTGTCTTCCAGCTCCCCTCAGTATTGAGAAATGTCATTCTGATTCTTGCTTCTTCGTGATCTTTTTCCCTTATTGACAGACTTTTTTTTAACCTCACTTATCTCAGGTGTTAAGAAATTTTGTGATTTAGGGGCGCCTGGGTGGCTCAGATGGTTAGGCGTCTGCCTTCGGCTCAGGTCATGATCCCAGGGTCCTGGGATCGAGTCCCGCACCGGGCTCCCTGCTCAGCGGGGAGCCTGCTTCTCCCTCTGCCTCTCTCTCTCTGTCTCTTATGAATAAAGGAATAAAATCTTTAAAAAAAAAAAAAAGAAATTTTGTGATTTGTGTAAGCTTTGGTCTTTTTTCATTTGTTGTGCTGCGTACTCATTGGGCCCTTTTAATCTGGAAACTCATGTCTTTAGTTTCAAGAAACTTTCTTATATTATTTCTCTAAAAACTTTCTCCTTCATTTTCTCTGCTCCTCTTTTTACCCCTGTAACTATTAGTTGGATATTGGACCTCCAAGCTTGATTCTCTGGTTTTATTGTCTTTTCTGCCTGTGCCTTTATCTTTTTGTTGTTGTTGTTGTTCTTTTATCTAAATTTCCTTAACTCTTTGAATGAATTTAAAATTTTCTGTCACATTTCTTTCTCTTTTGTTTAATAAAAAGATAACTGTGAGTAATGGTGAATTAATGATCAGTAGGAAATAATTTGCTATTAGGTTACACTACTAGACTTCTGATATGTCACTTGTTATTTAATTGGGAAGTCATGTAGACACCTTGTGGTTATCCCAAATTCAAACTCTTACACTCAGTATCCAATGCACATCCAATGTGTGCCATTTGGTAAGATAGCGTGTAATGAATAAAGCAGATGCAATTTGAAGGAAAGTATATATTTGAGAATTCAACACCTAGTTTTATGAGGTGCCTTTGCTGTGGATCATGCAAAGTAACAGTTTTTTTGGTGTAATTTCATAGGATGAATTTTCAGGATTGTCATCGTACGAAAGGAAGAGACTGAAGAATATATCAGAAAATGCAAACTTTTTTGCTTCTCTTCAGTTGTCTGAGGTTTGTGTGGAATTTCTAGTTAAGAGCAAGATGCCATTCCTCTTGCCCGTAGGTCAATAAAATACTCATAGTATCAGGTTTCAAACATCAGATAAGGGAGGGTAAAATTAGGACTGAGTTTTGCATTTAATAGGAGGAGGTTACCATATTTTATTGATTCTAAGACTTTTTTTCATTTTAATGTTTTTGAAATTTACATCTTGAAACTGTAACTGGCAGCTTTTCCTCCCTTTTGTTGGTGCATAAGATAATGGTGTCTTATGAATGGTTGTCTTGGATTCAGAGGAACAGAGTATGTTCCAAGTGGTTGCTTTACCTCTAAAGGATAAAGGAGAAGTAGGAGGAATGGGTTGAGGGATGTGTGGTAGAGGAGTGAGAGGACAAGCTTTTTTTTTTAATCCTTTTTTCCCCCTAAGATTTATTTATTTATTTATTAGAGAGGGGGAGAGAGAGAGAGAGCACAAGTGGGGGTGGGGAAAGGGACAAAGGGAGAGGGACAAGCAGACTTCCTGCTGAGCAGAGAACTAGACACAGGGACCCTGGGATCATGACCTGAACTGAAGGCAGACGCTTAACTGACTGAGCCACCCAGGTGCCCCTCTTTTTTTGAAAAATCTTAGAGACTAGGTGGAAATATGCTTTATATAGGGAGCTTTAAGGATAAATGGCCAGGAGTGCCTGGGTGGCTCAGTTGGGATCGAACCCTACATCAGGCTCCCTGCTCAGCAGAGAGCCTGTTTCTTCCTCTGCCTGCCAGTGCCCCTTGCTTGCACTCTCTCTATCAAATAAATAAATAAAATCTTTCAATAATAATAATAAATTCAAAATCTTAAACAAAAAAAAAAGGATAAATGGCCAGATGTATGCTAGTGTTTTATAATTATTATAACTAAATGTGTAATTTACATTGTGTCTTCACACTGGGTAAAACTGTGTGTGAGATAGCCCTTCAGGAGGGTGTGTGATATTTTCTTTCAAACGGTAACAAGCCCTTGGCTTTATTTAAAAATTACTTGATTTCTTTGATTACACATTCCCAAATATTCAGCATGTGTTTGCATCTTGAGGGAACGGAGGGTGACTTAATATAAGGGATTATATTAAGTCATTAAAATTTGAAAATTCATCAGAAATTTAGACAAAGTATCTATGATTTTGATTTTAGTTAACAGAAATTATGATTTGATTTATAGAAGTGTAATGTAACTTTTCTGGAGAATATCAAAGTAGAATTGCCTGTAGTAGAAGTTAAACATTTTAATTTATAATAGTATATTTGATTAAATGTTTAATGTTCAATCATGTAAACTCATTAGCAACCTGGTCCAAGGTATCAGAATGTCAGTACTTTCTGATACCTTGTCAGAATGTCAGTACAGCGTGGGGCTTGAACTCATGACCCTGAGGTCAAGACCTGAGCCCAGATAAGTCTGATGCTTACCCAGCTGAGCCACCCAGGTGCCCCAGTCCTTTAGATGGTATTTTTACTTGCTTTATTATTGATGGTTTATTTGTCTCATGTCTGTTACCAAGAGCAGGTATCATATTTTAAGGATCTTTATTTCCTATATAGATCTTAGTTTAGTGTCGATGAAGCAGCATACTTAATATTTTATAAGGTAGTATCTTTACATGTATGTTTTGTGTATTTTGCAGTCAGCTGCAAGGCTCCGTGAAATGATAAAGAAGAGGCAGCCTCCTGAATCCAAAAGGTAAAAGATTTGGTTTGCAATGCCTACACCATGATGTATTGTTGAGTTATTTATAATACGCAAAATGGTTACCATGGTAAATAAGAAACTGTAATCTTAAATCTGTTGTTTCACATCTTCACGAGCATTTGGTGTTGTCAGTGTTCTGGATTTTGGCCATTCTAATAAGTGTGTATTGGTATCTTATTGTTCTTTTAATTTCTCTTTCTCTGATAACATGATGTAGAGCATCTTTTCATATGCTTATTGCTGTCTATATATTACTTCGGTGAACTGTCGTTAAGGTCTTTGGCCCATTTTTAAATTAAGTTGTTTGATTTTTATTGTTGAGTTTTAAGAGTTCTTTGTATATTTTGGATAACAGTCCTTTATCAGATGTGTCTTGTACAGATATTTTCTCCCAGTCTGTGGCTTGTCTTCTCATTCTCTTGGTAGTGTCTTTTGCAGAGCAGAAGTTTTTAATCTTAATGAAGTTTACTTTGTTGCGTTTTTCTTTCATGGATTATGTTTTTGGTATTTTATTTAAAAAACCATTGCTATACCCAAGGTCACCTAGGTTATCTCTTATTGTCTTCTACAAGTTTTATAGTTCTGCATTTTACATTAGATATGTGATCTTTTTTGAGTTAATTTTGTGATGGGGTTAAAGGCTGTGTCTAGATTTTTTTTTTTTTTTGATGTGGTTATCCATTTGTTGAAAAGATTATTTTTGCTTCATTATCTTGCCTTTGCTCTTTTGTCTAAGATCAGCTGGCTCTCTGTTCTATTCCATTGATTTGTGTTTTCTTTCATCAATACAATACTGTCTTTAAAAACAATTACAGCTTTTCTTTTAATTTTTTATTGTTATGTTAATCACCATACATTACATCATTAGTTTTTGATGTAGTGTTCCATGATTCATTGTTTGTGTATAACACCCAGTGCTCCATGCAGAACGTGCCCTCTTTAATACCCATCACCAGGCTAACCCATCCTCCCACCCCCCTTCCCTCTAGAACCTCCAGTTTGTTTTTCAGAGTCCATCATCTCTCATGGTTCGTCTCCCCCTCCAATTTCCCCCCCTTCATTCTTTCTCTCCTGCTATCTTCTTTTTTTTTTTTTTTAACATATATTGTATTATTTGTTTCAGAGGTACAGATCTGTGATTTGACAGTCTTGCACAATTCACAACGCTCACCATAGCACATACCTTCCCCAATGTCTGTCACCCAGCCACCCTATCCCTCCCATCCCCCACCACTCCAGCAACCCTCAGTTTGTTTCCTGAGATTAAGAATTCCTCATATCAGTGAGGTCATATGATACATGTCTTTCTCTGTTTGACTTATTTCGCTCAGCATAATACCCTCCAGTTCTATCCACGTCATTGCAAATGGCAAGATCTCATTCCGTTTGATGGCTGCATAATATTCCATTGTATATATATATACCACATCTTCTTTATCCATTCATCTGTTGATGGACATCTTGGCTCTTTCCACAGTTTGGCTATTGTGGACATTGCTGCTATAAACATTGGGGTGCACATACCCCTTCGGATCCCTACATTTGAATTTTTGGGGTAAATACCCGGTAGTGCAATTGCTGGGTCATATGGTAGCTCTATTTTCAACTTTTTGAGGAACCTCCATACTGTTTTCCAGAATGGCTGCACCAGCTTGCATTCCCACCAACAGTGTAGGAGGGTTCCCCTTTCTCCACATCCCCGCCAGCATCTGTCGTTTCCTGACTTGTTAATTTTAGCCATTCTGACTGGTGTGAGGTGATATCTCATTGAGGTTTTGATTTGGATTTCCCTGATGCGGAGCCATGTTGAGCACTTTTTCATGTGTCTGTTGGCCATTTGGATGTCTTCTTTGGAAAAATGTCTGTTCATGTCTTCTGCCCATTTCTTGATTGGATCATTTGTTCTTTGGGTGTTGAGTTTAAGAAGTTCTTTATAGATTTTGGATACTAGCCCTTTATCTGATATGTCATTTGCAAATATCTTGTCCCATTCTGTCGGTTGTCTTTTGGTTTTGTTGACTGTTTCCTTTGCTGTGCAAAAGCTTTTTATCTTGATGAAGTCCCAATAGTTCATTTTTGCCCTTGCTTCCCTTGCCTTTGGCGATGTTTCTAGGAAGAAGTTGCTGCGGCTGAGGTCGGTGAGGTTGCTGCCTGTGTTCTCCTCTAGGATTTTGATGGACTCCTGTCTCACATTTAGGTCTTTCAACCATTTGGAGTCTATTTTTGTGTGTAAGGAAATGGTCCAGTTTCATTCTTCTGCATGTGTCTGTCCAATTTTCCCAACACCATTTGTTGAAGAGACTGTCTTTTTTCCATTGGACATTCTTTCCTGCTTTGTCAAAGATGAGTTGACCATAGAGTTGAGGGTCCATTTCTGGGCTCTCTATTCTGTTCCATTGATCTGTGTGTCTGTTTTTGTGCCAGCACCATACTGTCTTGATGATGACAGCTTTGTAATAGAGCTGGAAGTCCGGAATTGTGATGCCGCCAGCTTTGCTTTTCTTTTTCAACATTCCTCTGGCTATTTGGGGTCTTTTCTGGTTCCATACAAATTTTAGGATTATTTGTTCCATTTCTTTGAAAAAAGTGGATGGTATTTTGATAGGGATTGCATTGAATGTGTAGATTGCTCTAGGTAGCATTGACATCGTCACAATATTTGTTCTTCCAATCCATGAGCATGGAACATTTTTCCATTTCTTTGTGTCTTCCTCAATTTCTTTCATGAGTATTTTATAGTTTTCTGAGTACAGATCCTTTGCCTCTTTGGTTAGATTTATTCCTAGGTATCTTATGGTTTTGGGTGCAATTGTAAATGGGATCGACTCCTTAATTTCTCTTTCTTCTGTCTTGTTGGTGTATAGGAATGCCACTGATTTCTGTGCATCGATATTATATCCTGCCACTTTATTGAATTCCTGTATGAGTTCTAGCAGTTTTGGGGTGGAGTCTTTTGGGTTTTCCACATAAAGTATCATAGCATCTGCAAAGAGTGAGAGTTTGACTTCTTCTTTGCTGATTTGGATGCCTTTTATTTCTTTTTGTTGTCTGATTGCTGTGGCGAGGACTTCTAGTACAATGTTGAATAGCATTGGTGATAGTGGACATCCCTGCCGCGTTCCTGACCTTAGGGGGAAAGCTCTCAGTTTTTCCCCTTTGAGAATGATATTTGCTGTGGGTTTTTCATAGGTGGCTTTTATGATATTGAGGTATGTACCTTCTATCCCTATACTCTGAAGAGTTTTGATCAAGAAAGGATGCTGTAGTTTGTCAAATGCTTTTTCTGCATCTATTGAGAGGATCATATGATTCTTGTTCTTTCTTTTGTTAATGTATTGTATCACGTTGATTGATTAGCGGATGTTGAACCAACCTTGCAGCCCAGGGATAAATCCCACTTGGTCGTGGTGAATAATCCTTTTAATGTACTGTTGGATCCTATTGGCTAGTATTTTGTGAGAATTTTTACATCCATGTTCATCAAGGATATTGGTCTGTAATTCTCCTTTTTGATGGGGTCTTTGTCTGGTTTTGGGATCAAGATAATGGTGGCCTCATAAAACGAATTTGGAAGTTTTCCTTCCGTTTCTATTTTTTGGAACAGTTTCAGAAGAATAGGTATTAATTCTTCTTTAAATGTTTGTTAGAATTCCCCTGGGAAGCCATCTGGCCCTGGGCTTTTGTTTGTTGGGAGATTTTTGATTACTGCTTCAATTTCTTTAAAAACAATTACAGCTTTAAAGTAAGTCTTACATTGGGTAGTCAGTCCTCCAACTTCATCATTCTTCTTCAATATTGTGTTGGTAATTCTGTGTTTTTTGCCTCTCTCTATAAACTGTAGAATCATTTTGTCAGTATCCACAAAATAACTTGCTAGGGTTTTGATTGAGAGTACATTGAATTTATAGATCAAGGTGGAAAGAACTGACATCTTGACTATCTGTAAACATGGAATATCTGTCCATTTATTTAGTTCTTTGATTTTGTTCATCGGAGTTTTGTAGTGTACTTCATATAGATCTTGGAAATATTTTGTAAGGCTTGAACCTAAGTATTTCATTGTGTGGGTGCTAATGTAAATGATATTATATTTTTAACTTCAACAAATTTCACTTGTTTATTGCTGGCATATAGGAAAGCAATTGACTTTTATATATTAACCTTGTATCCTACAACCTTGGTATAATCGCTTATTAGTTCCAGGAGTTCTTTTGTTCATTCTTTAGAATTTTCTACATAGACTATCATGTCATCTATGAGCAAATGCAGCTCTTTTTTTTTTATTTAATAGATTCCTGGTTTATTATAAAAGGATATAACTTAAAACAGCTAAAGGAAGAGATGCATAGGGCAAGGCATGGGGAAATGGTTCAGAGCTTCCGTGCCCTCTCAGAGTGTGTCCTCTCCCAGCACATCCATGTGTTCACCAACCTGGACACTCTTTTATTTTTTATTTTTATTTAAAAAAAAAATATTTATTTATTTATTTGTTTATTTTTTGAGAGAGCGTGCATGTGAGTGGGGGGGAGAGAGAATCTTAAGTAGGCTTCATGCCCAGTGCAGAGACCGACTTGGGCTTGATATCATGATCCTGAGATTATGACCTGAGCCAAAATCAAGAGCCGGCTGCTTAACTGAGCCACCTAGGTGTCCCCAACCTGGAAACTTTTGAACAAATATAGTTTTATTTTTTTCTTAAATATAGTTTTTTTTCTTCCAAATCTGTGTACCATTTATTTTCTTTTCTTGTCTTATTGCATTAGCTAGAACTTCCAGCATAATGTTGAAAAGGAATGGTGAGCGAGGACATCCTTGCCTGTACCTGATCTTGGTGGGAAAGTTTGGTGTTTCTCACCATTTAAGTATGACATTAGCTCTAGGTTTTCTGTAGATACTATCTATCAAGTTGAGAAAGTTCCCCTCTAATTTACTGAGATTTTTTTTTTATCATGAATGGGTGTGGGATTTAGTGAAAAGCATATTCTGCATTTGTTGATAGGATCATGTGATTTTGCTTTTTTAGCCTATTGATGTGATGGATTACACTGAACAATTTTTGATAGATTACATTATGTGATTTTTGAGTGTTGAACTAGTCTTGCATACCTGGAATATATCCCACTTGCTTGTGGCTTGTAATACTTTTTGTACCTTGTTGGGTTCAATGTACTAATATTTTGTTGAGGGTTTTGCATCTGCTCATGAGAGATTATTGGTCTGTAGTTTTCTGTTTTGTTATGTTTTTGGTTTTGGTATTAGGGTAATGCTGGCCTCATAGAATGAGATAGTAGGATTCTCTCTGCTTCTGTCCTCTAAAAGAGATTGTAGAGAATTGGTACAATTCCTTATATGTTTGGTAAAATTCACCAGTGAACCTATATCAGCCTGGTGCTTTTTGTTTTGGAAGGTTGTTAATTATTGATATAATTTCTTTAATAGGTGTAAGCCTACTCAGATTATCTATTTCTAATTCAGATTGTGAGTTTAGCAGTTGAGTCTTTTCAAGAATTGTCCATTTCATCTAGGTTATCAAATAGGTGGGCATAGAGTTTTTCATATCATTCCTTTATTATCTTTTTAATGTCCATAGGATCTATAGTGAGACCCCTCTTTCTGATATTGATAATTTTTTTCTTTATTAGCCTTGCCTAGAGGCTTATTGATTTTATTGGTCTTTTTAAATTTAATTTAATTTTTTATTATTTTTTTAAGATTTTATTTATTTGAGAGAGAGTGAGAGCGAGAGAGATCACAGAGGGAGAAGGAGAAGCAGACACGCCGCTGAGCAGAGAGCCCGTTGTGGGGCTCAGTCTCAGGACCCTGAGATCATGATCTGGGCTAAAGGCAGACATTTAACTGGCTGAGCCACTCAGGCGCCCCTATTGGTCTTTTTTTTTTTTTTTTTAAATTATTTATTTATTTGAGAGAGAGAGACCTACCAAGCACAAGGGGAGGGCCAGGGGAGAGAGAATCTCAAGCAGATTCCACTGAGCATGGAGCCCGACGTGGGGCTTGATCTCAAGACCCTGAGATCATGACCTGACCTGAAATCAAGAGTTGGACCCTTAGTTAACTGAGACATCCAGGCGCCCCAAATTTTATTGGTTTTTTGAAAGAACTGGCTTTTGGTTTTGTTGATTTTTTTTTTTTTTTCCCCCTCCCTCTGGTGATTTCCTGTTTTTAATTTTACTGATTTGCTCAACTTTTATTATTTCTTTTCTTCTCCTTACTTTGGATTAATTTGCTCTTCTTTTTCTAGTCTCCTAAGTTGGAAACGGAGGTGATTGATTTTTGACCTTCTTTCCTAATATATGCATTCACTGTTATAAATTTTCCTATAAGCACTGCTTTCCCTGCATCCCACAAATTTTATTAGGTTGTGTTTTCATTTTCATTTAGTTAAAAATATTTTTTATATCCTCTTGAGATTTCTTCTTTGACCCATGTGTTATTTAGCAGATTGTTTTCTTCCTTTTTTTTTTCTTTAAAGATTTTATTTATTTACCTAAGAGAGAGAGAGAGCACAAGCAGGGGAGAGGGGTAGAGGGAGAGGGAGAATCAGACTTCCCACTGAACAGGGGGCCCAATGTGTGGCTTGATCCCAGGACCCTGGGATCATGACCTGAGCCGAAGGCAGATGCTTGACTGACTGAGCCACCCAGGCTCCCTTGTATGTTATTTCATTGAATTGGATTGTTCCAATGGATAACCAGGGACTGAGCCTACATTTTTCGGGGGTGGGGGGTGAGAAGACAAGTTAATTACCTAGAAGATGTTTTAATAACTTGTTTGAAGGGTTGGAGTGTTGGAGAGGACATGAGCCTGAGCAGAACTAGGGAGGATTCAATTTCCCTTAGGGATGGTCCTTAGAATCATCCCTATCTCATTCAGGATGCCTTGGGGTCAGTATAATGAGGCACCTGACTGAAAAAGTGGTAGGATCCCCGAAGTTGCAGAGAAGAAACCGGAGCTTGGGATTGTCTTGACCAGGGAAACCTAAGTAGGGATGAAAAAATAAGAATAAAAATGCAAATGTATACAAAATGCTTTCATATAATCAGTACCGTGAATTAGTTTTGTTTTTTTTTTTTAAGATTTTATTTATTTGACAGAGAGAGAGAGAGAAAGAGCGAGCACAAGCAGGGGAGCGGCAGGGAGAGGGAGAAGCAGGCTCCCCATCAAGCAGGGGAGCCCGATAAGGGTCTCGATCCTAGGGTCCTGGGATCATGACCTGCGCTGAAGGCAGACGCTTAACTGATAGCCACCCAGCCGCCCCAACCCATGTGTTATTTGTTGTTTAATCTGTATGTAGTTTGGGTTTTCCAGGTGTCTTTCTCTTATTGCCTTCTAGTTTAATTCAGTTGTGTTCTGAGAGCAAACATCGTATGATTTTCTTCTTTTTAAAATTTCTCTTTTAAATTTAAGGTGTGTTTTATGGTCTAGAATGTGGTCTACCTTGGTGAATGTTCCATCTGAGCTTGAGAGGAAATGTGTATTCTGTTTTTGAGGAAAAAAAATTTTTTTTAAAAAGATTTTATTTATTGATTCATGAGAGAGAGAGAGAGAGAGAGAGAGAGGCAGAGGGAGAAGCAGGCTCCCCGTGGAGCAGGGAGCCTGATGCAGAACTCGATACCAGGACTCTGAGACCATGACCTGAGCTGAAGGCAACTGAGCCACCCAGGCGCCCCCCCCCCTTTTATTTTAAGATTTGTATTCTGTTTTTGAATGAACTGGTCTATAGATGTTGGTTATATCTAGTTTATGGATAGTATGTCAAATTGAACTGTGCCCTTGCTGATTTGCTGCCTGCGGAGCTCTCCATTTCTGACAGGGGAGTGTTTAAGTTTCCAAATAAGATAGTAGAAGCACCTATTTTTTTTTTTTTTTTCAATTCTATTAGTTTTTGCCTTACATAGTTTGATTATCTGTTGTTAGGTGCATTATGTTATGTTATCTTGGAGAATTGGCCCCTTTATCATTATGTAATGCCCTTCTTTATCCCTGATAACTTTATTTGCTTTGAAGTCTGCTCTGTCTGAAATTAATATAGTCACTCCTGCTTTCTTTCCAGTTGTGTTAGCATGGTGTATTTTTCTCCATTCATTTACTTTTAATCTTTATGTGTCTTTATATATATATATTTTAAAGATTTTATTTATTTATTTGGCAGAGAGAGACAGCGAGAGAGGGAACACAAGCAGGGGGAGTGGGAGAGGGAGAAGCAGGCCTCCTGCCTAGCAGGGAGCCTGATGCGGGGATCAACCCCAGGACCCTGTGATCATGAAGTGAGCCAAAGGCAGACGCTTAACGACTGAACCACCCAGGCGCCCCTATGTTTCTTTATATTTAAAGTAGATTTCTTATAGACAACATATGTTTGGGTGTTGTATTTGATCCACTCTGACAGTCTCTTTTAATGGGTGCATTTAGACCATTGATGTTCAAATTGGGTATTGATATATTTGGATTAATATCTACCATATTTGTTAATATGGGTATTGATATATTTGTATTTATATCTACCTTGTTTGTTTATGTTTTCTACTTATTGCCCTTGTTTTTTGTTCCTATTTTTGTCTCCACTGTTTTTCTGCCTTTTATGGTTTTATTTTATATATTTATTATTTTTTAAAAGATGTATTTATTTATTTATTTGACAGAGACATAGTGAGAGAGGGAACACAAGCAGGGAGAGTGGGAGGGGGAGAAGCAGGCTTCTGGTGGAGCAGGGAGCCCCATGTGGAGCTCGATCCCAGGACTCTGGGATCATGACCTGAGCCGAAGGCAGACGCTTAACGACTGAGCCACCCAGGCGCCCTTCCTTTTATGGTTTTAATTGAGCATTTTATATGGTGTCATTTTCTTTTCTTTCTTAGGGTATCCGTTATACTTTTTTCTGCTCTTTTTTTAGAGATTGCCCTAGAGTTTACAATATACATATATAGCTAACCCAAGTCCACTTTCACTTAACAGTGTACAACTACAGGGTGTGAGTGGGGTATAGTGTGAGTACCTTATAATAACAAAATAATCCTAGTTCTTCTTTCTTGTCCCTTGTATCATTGTTGTCATTCATTTAACATGTATAAATATACTTAAGTATATATATATACACAGGTGTGTATGTATATGTATATACATACACACATGTATTCATAAGATATATACGTAAGTGTACATAACCAAGTACGTTGTTGCTATTGTTATTTTGAGATAGCTGTTATTAAGAATGAGGAAAATAATTTATTTTTTTTTTACCTTATTCCTTCTTTGATGCTCTTCCTTTCTTTTTGTGGATCTGAGTTTCTGATCTATGTTTTTCTTCTCTCTAAAGAACGTCTTTTAACATTTCTTGTAAGGCACATCTAATGGCAACAAATTCTCTTAATTTTTTTTTAAAGTAAGCTTTATGCCCAATGTGGGGCTTGAACTCATGACTCCAAGATCAAGAGTTGCATATTCTACTGACTGAGCTAGCCAGGTGCCCTTTCAACACTTTAAATATTTTACTCTACTCTGTTGATTGCATAGTTACAAGAAGATGGATGTAGTTCTTATCTTTGTTTGCCTGTAGGTAAGGTGCTTTTTTCCTCCTGGCTTCTTTCAGGATTTTTTTCTTTCTCCTTGATTTTCTCTAGTTTGGAAATGAATTGCCTAGGTGTAGCTTTTTTTTTTTTTTTTTTTTTTTTTTGTAGTTTTTGTAGGTCTAGTTATTTATCTAGGTGTAGTTTTTACCATGCAAATATGGTAGATATTAATCCAAATATATCAGTACTCATTATGAACATCAATGGTCTAAATGCACCCATTAAAAGAGATTGTCAGAGTGGATCAAGTATAACACCCAAACATATGTTGTCTATAAGAAATCTACTTTAAATATAAAGACACATAATGCCAAAGAAGGGATTGACATTAATTTGGGGGAAATTCTTGGTTACTGTTGTTTCAAATATATCTTCTGTTTTTTTCTTTTCCTTATCCTTCTTGTATTCCCATTATGTATATGTTATACCTTTTGTACTTATCCCACAACTCTTGGATATTCTGTTCTTTTTTTTTTTTTTTTCAAAGATTTTATGTATTTATTTAACAGAGAGCAAGAGAGCACAAGCAGGGGCAGTGGCAGAGGGAGAGGGAGAAGCAGTCTCGCCGCTGAGCAGGGAGCGCGACATGGGGCTCCATCCCAGGACTCTAGGATCATGACCTGAGCTGAAGGCAAACGCTTAACAACTGAGCCACCCAGGCGCCCCTCTGTTTTTCTGTTTTGTTTTGTTTGTTTTTTGTTTTTTCAGTGTTTTTTCTCCTTGCTTTTCAGTTTTGGAGGTTCCTATTGAGATATCCTTAAGCTCAGGGATTCTTTCCTCAGCCATGTCTTATCCACTCTTAAGCTCATCAAAGGCATTCTTCAGCGGCGCCTGGGTGGCTCAGTCGTTAAGTGCTTAGGCTCAGGTCATGATCCCATGGTCCTGAGATAGAGCCCCGCATCAGGCTCCCTGCTCAGCGGGAAGCCTGCTTCTCCCTCTCCCACTCCCTCTGCTTGTGTTCCCTCTCTCGCTGTGTCTCTCTCTGTCAAATAAATAAAAATCTTAAAAAAAAAAGGCATTCTTCATTTCTTAGTGTTTTTGATCTCTAGCATTTCTTTTTGGTTCTTTCTTAGGATTTCCATCTCTCTTCTTAAATTGCCTATCTGTTCTTCAGTGCTGTTTATTTTATCCATTAGAGACCTTAGCATATTGATCATAGTTGTTTTAAATTCCTGTTCTGACTGGGGCGCCTGGGTGACTCATTCGGTTAAGCGTCTGACTTTGGCTCCAGCATGATCTCAGGGTCTTGGAATTGAGCCCTGTGTTGGGCTCTGCACTCAGCAGGGAGTCTGATTGTCCCTCTCCCTCTGCCCCTCCCTCTGCTCATGCTCTCTCTCTCTCTCTCAAATAAATAAAATCTTAAAAAAAAAAAGTTCAAATTTCTGTTCTGATAATTCCAACATCCCTGCCATGTCTGGTTCTGAAGCTTTCTCTGTCTCTTTAAATTGTGTTGTTTGTCTTTAATTGTGCCTTGTAATTTTTTCTTGATAGCTGGACATGATGTACTAGGAAAAAGGAACTGTTGTAAATAGGCCTTTAGTAATGTGTCAAAGGGGAGAGAAAGCTGTTCTATAGTCCTGTGATTAGGTCTCAGTTTTTTAGGGAGCCTTTGTCTCTGCACTGTGAACTTAAGGAGTGTTTTAGTTTCTTTCCTCCCCTGTTAGATGGGAGAGGACGGTAAGAGTGCGCTGGATTTGGGTATTTCCTTTCTTTCAGGTTAAACTGTGATAATACCCTAGCAGGTTAGGCTCTGGTTAACTAGTTCTCCTGAGGGCATGCCTTGTTAAGAAGAACAAAGTGCTCTGGTGTATTTCAAAATGGTTCTTTTTCACCTCCCACTGTGGGAAGCATGAGGGGATTTTTCTGTGATATTTACGGAGGACCTAGTTGAGCTCCTGGATGTATAATCTCACAAAATACTAGGGGTGAGTCCCCCTTGAGGGTTTATTTATTTTTTTTAAAGACTTTTTTTAGAGCAGTTTCAGTTACACAACAAAATTGAGAGGAGGGTACAGAGATTTCCTGTATATTCCTCTGCCCCACATGCATAACCTTCCCCATTATCAACATCACTCAGCAGAGTGGTACATTTATTACCAAGGATGAATCTACACTGATATATCATAATCACCCAAAGTCCATAGTTTGCCTTAGAGTTCACTCTTGGTGTTGTACGTTGTATGGGTTTGTACAAATGTATAATGACATATATCCATCATTATAATATATAAAGCATTTTTACCACCCTGAAAATCCTCTGTGTTCTCTCTGTTCGTGACCTTACCACCCTCGACTGTAGCAATTATCTTTTTATTGTCTCCATAGTTTTGCCTCCATAGATCCCACGTATTTGGGATCATACAGTATATAGCCTTTTCAGATTTACTTCTTTCTCTTAGTAATAGGTATTTAAGGTTCCTCCATGTCTTTTTATGGTTTGATAGCCCGTTTCTTTTTAGTGCTGAATAATATTCCATTGTTTGGATGTACTGTAGTTTATTTATCTGTTCAGTTAGTGGACATCTTGGCTGCTTCCCAGTTTTGATAGTTATGAACAAAGTTATTATAAACACCCATGTGCAGGTTTTTGTGTGGACCACTCTGGAGTTTTTAACTTGTCCATGCTGAGCCTCCAGCAACTGGTCAGTTACAGTTCAGGTTTTCCTACCTTGGCATTGGTTCCCCTTGTGGTTTTTGTTCTTGACTTTCTGTTCCAGTAAGCCACAACTCCTTATATTTGTCTGTCTCTCCAGTTTTGAGGCCAGCAGTTTGCATTGTGTCCTTGCCTCTCTTAAGGATCCTAGAAGAGTTATTGAGTTTTTAATCTGTTCATCTTTTTACTTGAAAAGACAGAGTGGTGAATTTCAAGTTCCTTATTTGTAGAACTGGAAATCGGAAGTTCCTAACTACTTTTTTAAAATGAAAAAACAGTGCATAAAAAAAGTGGGATATGTATATGATTTAAGAAAGTAGAGTATATGGAAGGAAATGCAATGAAACATTTAAATATCTTTTCCATTTTAGATCTTAGTTCTCCAGGCCTTCTCCCTGGAAGAAACCACTGTTAATAGTTTCATGTATATTCTTCCATAGGTAATCTTAGCATGTACAAATGTATGTGTGTACATAACCTTTTTCTAAAAAAAACAAATGGAAGTATATTCAACATGTACTGGACCTTGTTTTTGCTTCTTATATCTTAGAGTTCATGTCATATCAGTATGCAAAGATCTATTTCATTCTTCCTATGGTTGCATATTATTCTTTTAGAGATGTATGCCATGATTTATTTTAATACCTTTCACCTCCCCGTGATGAACATTTATGATTTTATTTAAAAGCATGGAAACACAAATGTTCAATTAAAATCAGTGTAGTCATGTACATACATCTTTGTAATGTGTGAGTTTATTTATGAGATACATTGCTGGAAGTTATCTCTTTAATATTAATAAATATATGTAACTGTTTTATAACTTGAGGTTTTTTCCCCCACTCCTTTAGAAAAAAGCCTAAGAAGAGAGAAAATGGGACTGGATGTAGAAGGTCAATGAGATTACTAAAAGTAGATCCTTCAGGAGTGTCCTTACCAGCAACCCCAACTCAGCCGACATTAATAGCAGATGAAAATGTAAGAAAGTGCAAAAACAATATATTGCTTAATAAAATACTGAAACGTTTGAAATGTTTGAAACTAGATTAAAAGTTCATTAAATTATGTTTAATTTGTACTTCATTAATTTAATACTGGACTGTTTCTTGTTTAATGAGTAAGATTTCAAAATCATAAAGACTAGTTTGGATTCTGTATTTCTGCAGGCTTACCTGCTATGGAATTAGGGGTAAATTACTTAACCTTTCTGAGCCCCAGTATCCCCATATTTAAAGTGGCAACAGTATAGAAATTTTAAGGAGGTGTTGTGGGAGTTAAGTGAAATAGTATCTATAAAGTTCTTTATACTGTGTTAAGGACTTAGGAAGTAAGCAATAAATGGTAGTATTAATGTTGTTAATAATGCATAATATGTGATAATAGTGATAGCCTCTTGCTGTAGTATAAATTTGTACTATCAGTGAATAGAAAGGGTTTTATTTACCAAGTTTATTGTCTAAATAATATTATAATGATATTTTTTATTCAAGTGCACCCACTATTTTTAATACTTTATATCTAAGTGCTTAATTATAAATTAGAAGATAGTACTAATTAGACTGGTGCTTTGGGAGCTAATTGAAAATTACGGTGCTTGGGAAGAGTAGCTTTCCAATTTTTCTGAAGCCTCCACCCATGGTAAATGTATTTACACTGAACTCATTAATGCCACACAACTGAAGCAACACTTGTGAAATGATACTTAACGCTTACTGCATGTGATGTACTTTTTGCATTTTCTGTTCTTTCGTTGTTCATTAAAACATTGCTGGTTGTAATATATTGAAATGATTTCATGATCCATGGGTTACAACCTATGATTTAAAAAAAAACACTGGCATAGAATAATAACTTTACTCTGAGTAATGAAATTGAACTGATCTGAATCCATTCCCAGCAACTCCTGTTCTGGGCAGTGTAACTTTGGACAAGGTAACTTCTCTAAGTTTCATTACTATCTTTTTAAAATGTGGTATCTCATTCACTGGATTATTATGAAGATTAAATGGGGTAATACATATATTAGTTTACAGGGTACACCTGGCAATCATTCATTGAACAACTGTTTTTGAATACTAATGATGTGTCACCTATGTTGTTGGTATTGAAAGTAAAGTAGTGAAAAACTTACATTCTAGGGCAGAGCAACAATCAGCCTGTTTTATTTCTCATTCTTTATTTTCTTATTTTTTATAACAGCCTTTGTTACCTCCTGGGCCTTTAGAAATGACTCCTGAAAATCGAGATGATGACAGTGAACTATTTAAAAGATTTCTACAGACTTGGGCAAATGTGAGCAAGGTATCACATGCAAGGGCTTACAGCTTTTAGAATTATCTGTTAAGGAAATTTCAGTACATATATTAACTTAGTACCTTGGTCTTTTTCATTGTTTCAGACAAGTAGTAAGAATACTGAGAAGGAGTTAGCTAATATTAAAAGGTGAGTTAAAATCCCTTGCCTTTGTTTTATATTTTCTACAGTCTTTAAATTATAAAGACTATATACCATTACAAGAAATTTTGCAAATGAGGTGAAATGATAACCCATAATATTTCCACCCTAGCAACTGTTGTTTTTGTATGTTTCCTTTCAAGTATTGCCATATGTAGTACCACTATGAATTTCTTAAGTGCAGGGATTTTGTCTCAATAACCAAAACGGTGCCTGGTGCATAATATATATTTACTCATTATTTAATAAGTGAATGAATCCATGTACATTTTTAGTTTATTATGTTCTAATGTATATACAAATTTGCATTATGCTTTTCATTAATATAGTTACAAAATATTAATCTCATGTTACTAGAGTCTTTATATTTATTGAATAATTGTATACTATTTCATTTATTTAATCTTTTCTGACTCTGTTGGTATTTGGAATTATTTTCAATTTAGTTTTGTGTGGTTAGTTGCATATTTAGTTATATGTGTGCATATGTTTAAGTGTATATGTGTGATTGTGCGTTAATTCTTTAGGATAGATTCCAGAAGTGAGATTAATGAGTCAAATATCATGGACATTTTTGTGGCTTTTAGTATACATTGCTGAATTGTTTTCTAAAATCTTTTTTTCTTCTGAAAATCTTGTATGAATTTACTCTGCCACTAGCACTGTTAATGAATGTATATGTTTAACTGCAGCCTGCTACCTTTTATAAGTGAAAAATAGTATCCCATTATTTAATTTGATTTCCTTGGTTATTAGGAGGTTGACTATTTACTAATTGTGTCTCTTTTCTTTTTTGAGTCATCTTTTAGTTATTTTGACTCCTGATTGGTTTTACTTCTGAAATTTAACTTTTATTCCTCAGCTATAAAGCCAATTTAAGTGGCATGGTCATTAATGAAGATACTGTTCATAAAGTTACCAAAGGCGCAATATTTTCTGTGGCTCTCCACCCATCAGAAATTAGAACTTTGGTGGCAGCTGGGGCCAAATCTGGGCAAGTTGGACTTTGGGATTTGGTAAGTTATTATTAATTTTTTGAAGTTAATAAAATTTGACTGAGACAGTCTATAGGAGAATAGCCTAGAGCCGCGTGTTTGTAGATGTTAGTTGAGATTTATAGTTTTGTGCTTTGTGATACCGAATTTTAAAATTGAGAAATTTTAGTTGGCTTTCTAGAACTTTAACATTTTTAATTTGAATATTATTAGTCATCTGAGCATAAGTTAATTGCCAGGAAACTGTTATACCTTTAAATGTATATATGAAAAGATCACACAGAGTTCTTAGTTTTCTAATTATGTTTATATTTATTTATTTTAAGATTTTCATTTATTTATTTTTCAAGAGCGTGCGAGCGCGCAGGAGCATGGGCAGGGGGGAGGGGTAGAGGGGAAGGGCAGAGGGAGAAGCAGACTCCCCGCTGTGCAGGGAGCTGGATTCTAGACTTGATTCCAGGACCCTGGGATCATGATCTGAGCCGAAGGCAGATGCTTAACCGACTGAGCCACCCAGGCACCCTCTAATTATGTTTAAAATAAAGTCTTCAGACTGGGAAAAATATCTTCCTAGGGATCTGCTTAGGATAATCCCATTTGTTTTTTAATGAGTTACAAACAGATACTGAATTCCCTTCATTGTACATATAATTCTGCATGGATTGCTTTTGGTGGTCACAAAATTGGAAAAGCCAAGTTAATATTCTCTGAATTTATTTTCTTATTGGCAAAGTAGAACAAAGGCCTGAAAAATACCATAAGGACAATAAATGGAGATGAAGACACTATGGTAACTTGAAGCTGGTTGGGGTTAATAAACAGATTTTGTGAGAAGAAGAGAGAGATAAATACCAAATTCTCGTTTGTTTTTGGAGCATAAGTTCTTCCTTACTGTGATAAAGTGTGAGTGAGGGTGGGAGGTAAAAGTATTTGGTAAATAAAACAAGTAGAGAAGTGGGAAGAGGACTAAAAATAGTATAAGGTAATAAAAGCTAAGAGATGAGTTTCATGGGTCAGAGTTGGACAAGCCTTCTTGCAAGTAAGTTAAAAAGAATGGGAGTAAAGGCCATTGGTTTTGAAAATGGGGTATCATTAGTTGAGAGAATAGCTTCAACAATGAGGTAAGGAAGGAACACAGACTTTGAGTGAATAAAAAAGAATGGGGTAGTGGAAGAAATGAAAGCAATGGATAAAGATCATTGGTTGAAGAACTTTGAAAAGGAAAAATAGAAAATTAGCATAGTCAAGTGAAAATCTTTTCAGGGTAGATTGATTTGTACAGAGTTGAAGACATGTATAAAAGTCCCTTTGTCATGTCTTTCCTGGTGACTCCAAAGTCTGTATTACTAGGTCTCTATAGTCTAGTATCTCTGTCAACCTTTTGATTGTCCCAGACACTTCGCCATCATGTTAACAGCTTGAGCAGGTCTAAAACTCAATACTGCTGCTATCCTGTGTGCATCCCCCAGCTCCCCTAGTTTAAAACAAAATTAACTTGATCAAAACATAATTTATATATTATAAAATTCATGTTTTAAATGTACAATTCAGTGATTTTTAATAGCTTTACTGAGTTGTATAACTATCTTCATACTCCAGTTTTAGAACATTTTCATCATTCCTAAAAGGTTCCTCTTGGCTACTTAGATTTAATCCCCCAATTAATTACTCTTATTCCCAGGCAGATCTCCATAAATTTGCCCTTTTTGGACATGTCATATAAATAGAATCATACAGTATGTGGTCTTTTATGTTAACTTCTTTCTCTTAGAGTTATGTTTTCAAGGTTCATTTATGTTTTAGTATATATCAGTATTTCATTCTTTTTAAATTGTTGAACAGTATTCCATTGTTTAATTATACCAGATTTTGTTGATCCATTTTATCACTTGATAGATATTTGGATTGTTTCCACTTTTTGGCCATTCTGAATAATGCTACTATAAACATTTGTGTACACATTTTTGTTTGGATATGTGTTATTTCTCTTGGTAGGTACGGGGTAGAATTGCTGGGTCTTACGGTAATTTGTTAACATTTTGAGGAACTGCCAAACTGCATTCCAAAGTGATTGCCTCATTTAATATTCCCACCAGCAACATATGAGGGTTCTAATTTTTCCACATGCTCACCAGTGTTTATTATTGTCTGTCTTTTTGATTATAGCCTTTCTGGTGGATGTGAAGTGGTATCTCATTGTGGGTTTGATTTGCATTTCCCTAATGACTAATGATGTTTAGCATCTTTTATGCCATTTGGATATCTTTGGTGAAATGGCTTTTTTTTTTAATTTTTAAATTTTTTTTATTAGGTTTGTCTTATCGAATTAGAAGAGTTTGTAAATTCTAGATACAAATTCTTTATTAGATGTGTTTTGCAAATATTTCTTGTAGTCTTTGACATTTTTTCATTTTCTTAATGATGTCTTTTTTTCCCTTAATGCTGTCTTTTGAAGTGCAAAAGTTTTGAATTTTGATGATGTCCAATTTGTCAAAAATTTTTTAATGGATTGTGCTTTTGGTGTTATATCTTAAAAATTTTTGTCTAGCCCCAAACTTTTTTTTTTTTTTAAGGTTTTATTTTTATTTATTTGACAGAGAGCGAGAGAGCACAAGTAGGGGGAGCAGCAGAGGGAGAGGGAGAAGCAGGCTCCCTGCCAATCCCTCCCAGGCGCCCCAGCCCCAAGCTTTAAAGAGCTTTTCCTGGTTTTTTGTTCTAAAAATTTTATAGTTTTTCCTTTCACATTTAGTTTGCTGATTCGTCTTGAGTAATTTTTATTTTTTTTTTTTATTTTTTTTTTTTTTAAGATTTTATTTATTTATTTGAGAGAGAGAGAATGAGAGAGACAGCACATGAGGGGGGGAGGGTCAGAGGGAGAAGCAGACTCCCTGCCGAGCAGGGAGCCCGATGCGGGACTCGATCCCGGGACTCCAGGATCATGACCTGAGCCGAAGGCAGTCGCTTAACCAACTGAGCCACCCAGGCGCCCTCGTCTTGAGTAATTTTTAAATATGATGTGAGGTAAGGGCCCAAGTTTATTTTTTTGTATATGAATATCCAGTTGTCATTTGTTGAGAAGACTATCCTTTCCCCCATTGAATTGCCTTGACACTCCCTCAGTTTTTCCTCTTAACTTTCTGTCAGATTGCTAGTGTCACCTGGAATCAAAAGTTGAGTTATCCTTTATTAAGTCACCCAATTACCCATTCATTCCTTCATTCATTCCACATTTATTATTTTGTGCTAAGTAATATTCTAATGATTTCCCAGCCATTAGACATTTGTGAGCAAAGACTGTGTCTGCCCTCTTAGATTTTAGAATTTAGTGGCCAAAGCAGCATTAATGAAATAATGGCCAAATACATAATTACATATTTGATAAGTGGAGTGAATTATATACTGTGATTAATGGCCTGAAGGAAAAGTAGTGTAAATGAAAACACACTACAGGGGGCTGGCCTAATTTGGGGGATTAGGGCAAGCCTCCTTTCCCCTTTCTTACCAAGTAAAGAAAGGGGAAAGGGTATTTCAGGCGAGGGGAAGAGTATGTCAAAGACCTTAGGCAGGGGAAAACCTACCTGATACATTTAAGGACCTGGAAGAATGTTCATATGGCTGGAGTATAGACCACAAAGGAATGAACAAGAGGGCTTATGCTGGGCCAGGGCCCCATCTCCTCTTTTAGAATTGCCATACTGGTTTTATTTATTTTTATTTTATTTTTATTTTTTTCTCTCTTTATTTTTATTTGCATTTATTCTGCAGAATTTACTCCCGGGCCATAAGTTTTTGTTTCTTCAGTTTCTTCTGGGATATCTTTTTCTTCTGTGCAACCTCCTCTTCTGGTTTAGGAACAATCTGCTCTTTTTCAGTAAGGATCATCTCAATGTGGCAGGGAGAGCTCATGTATGGGTTAATCCGACCATGAGCCCTGTACGTTCTACGCCGCATCTTGGGGGCTTTGTTCACCTGGATGTGCTCAATGACCAGAGAATCAACATCTAAACCCTTAAGTTCAGCATTACTCTCTGCATTTTTAAGCATGTGCAGTAAAAATTCAGCACTCTTCTTGGGCCACCGACCCTGTGTCCAGCCCCACTGTTTGGCCTGGGCACACCTACCAACTCCACCATTGTAGCGACGGAATGGTACACACTGTTTCTGTAAAGTGACGTCTTTCAGATACTTAGTGGCTTTTCGGATATGCATACCCTTGATGGCCTGGGCAGTTTCACGTGTGTTCTTAAAGTGAACATGAAGATTTGAACCTCTTCATTTACATGATTTCGTAGGGTTTTCTGGGTCAAGCGAATAGCAAACCATTTTCAGAGGTCACCTCAGGCCGCTTAGGGGAAAAAAAAAAGCACCATACTGGTTTTAAATGGTACTTGTATTTCCAGTTTTCTTATTCCAATCCACTGTGCACAGATAGTCATTTCTAGGCTCAAAACAAACTGGTCCTGTATTCAATTAGGTTTAAAGTAGTAAGAAGTACTCTTTTTTTTTTTTTTTAAGATTTTATTTTTTACTTAAGAGTAATATCTAATGTGGGGCTCGAATTCATAACCCTGAGACCGTGAGTTGCATGCACCACCGACTGAACTAGGTGCCCCTAGAAGCTCTGTTAACCTGGTATATTCGGATTAAAATGGGCAATTGGAATTTTCCATAGAATGAGTAAAAAGCAGTCAAATCAGTAAGTAAAAAAAAAGAAACTTACAGCAGTAAGGAAGAAGTATAACAATGCAGTGTACTTCTTTAGCTCAGCTGGGGGGTGGGGGCCACAGCATAGTTTAGCTTCTACCTTGCCCTACAACCAAAATCCATATTGGTGAATTGACCAAACCCTGAGGATTTTCACCTATATTCTCAAAACTAGAGAGAAGTACATTGAGTAGATATTTAGATTTTTTCCTCTTTTGAGTGAGGAATAGGGAAAGGGGGGAAAGGGGAAGTGGGGAAAGTGAACAGTAGGACTAATTCTCTACAAAGGAAATTTTCTTGGTCTGTGGGAGTGGTATAAGCCATGTCCTTCCCCAGAAACCTGCCAAGTAGGTGGTATAAATCCTGATATAAAATAATGAATAGAATCTCCCTGTCTGGGAATTCCAACAAATACAGCATACTGTTTCAGCTGAAACCACCTACCTCCCTCCCTCCTCCTGCTCCCTCCCCCTATCTTTCCTCTTGGTTACAGGAAAGCCTGTCTTTTTCTGAGGAAAAAATGAACTGATGTCAGATACTGGGAGAAAGAGTCAACATATTATATCAGAGCATCTAACATGGACAGAGCAATTCAAGCATGATGGAAAGGAAAAGAAGTGACTTGGCAACTAGACAAACACTATTGCGAAAACAACAGAAGAACCTAGCATGCAAAGACAGACCTAGAAGAGAAACATAACCCAAGGAAAGAAAGGAAATTCTTTTCAGTTCCAGACTGTAGAACTCTATTGTTCAGTATAGTAGCTACTGGTTCTAAGAGACTGTTTACATTTATGGGGCACCTGGGTGGCTCAGTCAGTTGGGCATCTGCCTTGGGCTTAGGTCATGATCTCGGGGTCCTGGAATCGAGCCCTGCATTGGGCTTCCTGTGCAGTGGGGAGTCTGCTTCTCTCTCTCCTCTGCCCCTCCCCCACCTGCTCATGTGCTCTCCCTCTCTCTCTCAAATAAATAAATCTTTTTTTAAAAAAGACTATATTTAAATTAAAAAAGAAAATTTAGTTCTTCAGTTACACTAGGCACTTTTTTTTTTTTTAAGATTTTATTTATTTATTTGACAGAGACATAGCAAGAGAGGGAACACAAGCAGGGGGAGTGGGAGAGGGAGAAGCAGGCTTCCTGCAGGGAGCCTGATGCGGGGCTCGATCCCAGGACCCTGGGATCATGACCTGAGCCGAAGGCAGACACTTAACGACTGAGCCACCCAGGCGCCCCTACACTAGGCACTTTTTAAGTGCTTAATAGCCACACATAGCTAGTGGATACTACATTGATAGTGCCTACATATAACATTTTTTTCATCTCAGAAAGTTCTTTTGGACAGTGCTGCTGTGGAGCAAGTTAATAACATTATTTGGTAAAATAATACTCAGAAATAAGATGATAAAACAAGAGAATGAGATGGAAAAGGGGATTGCAGAACTAAGGAAGCAAATTGAAGATCAAATAGAAACTAATAAATAGACAAAAGCAAGGAACAGAATAGACATTGCTGAAAACTAAATTACAGACATTAAAGATTTGAGGTAATCTCGAACACAGACAAGCCAATAGGTAAGGGAAGACAGTCAAAGATGACCCAACAGTGGAACAGAAAATATATTCAAAGAGAATTCTTCTGAAAAGACACAATGGAATTGGCAGATTGAATGTGTATACCATGTTCTAGGAAAACTTGAAACTTAAACGATAAAGAATTCTTTAGGCAGAATAAATAAATTATATTCAAGGGAAAGAGTCGGGCTTTTCTGTTTTCTACAACAGTATTTCATGTAATGTCTACAAAGTTCTGAGGGAAGTATGGCCCAGAATACTTAGCAGCCCAAGATACATTTCTAATTAAAGGCAGCTGGTAGGTATTCTCACATGTGAAAAAACTCAAGAAATTCAAGACCTGTGAGTTCATCTAGAAAAAAAAAAAGAGCAAATCTCAGCCAATTAAGAGTAAATCAAAATTAAGAATTGAGGTATGGAGAAGCTTGACAAAAGAATTGGTGATGGGCATTGAATCCATTCAAATGCAGAACTAATATTAAATAGCTATATGAGCTATGTTTATGGAACTGGATGTGAATGTTATCAACCTGGACAAAATAAAAATAATAATATAACAAAATATAGAGATGGAGAAAGGGGAGATTGGTGAAGGGATGAAAATAATGCTCTCAATCAACAGAAAATGTCTAAAATTGAGACATAGTTAAAAAAATAAAGCATAATGACTACCACTCCTTTTGTTTTATACTTTTTCCTTTTTAGGGGATATCGCTTGATATAGTTACAAATACAGTTGACCCTTAACATGGTTTGAACTGTGTGGGTCCACTTATACACGGATTGGAAAGTTTTTTGGAGATTTGTGACAATTTGAAAAAAACTTGTAGATGAACCATGTAGCTTAGAAATACTGAAAAAATTAAAAAAGGTGTGTCATGAATGCATAAAATACATGTAGATACTAGTCTATTTTTTCATTTACTACCATAAAATATATACAAATCTATTTTATAAAAAGTTAACATTTTTCAAATCTTCAGCAAACACAGATCCTATGTGGCACCATTCATAGTCAAGAGAAATGTAAATAAATGTAGAAATGCAGTATTAAATCATAACTGCATAAAATTATTGTTATACTGTTGTACTACTCTAAAAATCTCCTAGCTATTCCTTGAAACACCAGTCATCTCCATGTGCATGGTTTATCTCCCATAAATTGTGTATTGCTGAAAAAGTGATCTCTCGAGATTCTTGCATATTTTTCATTGTCTTTAGTGCAATACTATACACCTTGAGTAACACCATAGGACTCATATGAAGTGCCACTAGTGATTCTGGAAAGTGCGCCCAAGAAACAGAAAATTCAGGACAGTACAGGAAAGAGTTGAATTGCTTGATAAATACTATAAATTGAGGTCGGTAGCAGCAGTTACCCGGCATTTCAAGATAAATGAATCTAGCATAAGGACTATTGTAAAAAAAAAAAAGAAAAATTTGTAAAGCCCTTGCTGCAGCTACTCCAGCAGATGTGGAAAGCCTTGTACTTTTTGCAAAATACCTTTTTATCTCGTATTGAAGATGCTGCTTTTATGTGGGTATAGGATTGCTCTAAGAAAGACATACCTGGGGGCGCCTGGGTGGCTCAGATGGTTAAGCGTCTGCCTTCGGCTCAGGTCATGATCCCAGGGTCCTGGGATCGAGTCCCACATCGGGCTCCCTGCTAGGCGGGGAGCCTGCTTCTCCCTCTGCCTCTGCGTCTCTCTCTCTCTCTCTGACTCTCATGAATAAATAAATAAAAAAACATTAAAAAAAAAAAAAAAAAAAAGAAAGACATACCTGTAGACTAATATGATTTGAGAAAAATTGAAGTCATCATATGACAAAACAAATGGAAGGTGAAAGATCTGAAGCTGGAGAATTTAATGCCAGCACAGGATGGTTTGATAATTTTAGAAAGAAGTTTGTCTTAAAAAATGTCAGGGTAACAGGAGAAGCAGCATCTGCTGACCCAAGACTGCAGACAAGTTCCCAGACACCATTAAGAAAATTACTGAGAAAGGGTATCTGCCTGAACAGGTTTCTAATTCAGAGGAAAGTGCATTCTGGAAAAAAAAAAAAGTGCCACAAAGGACATTTATTAGTAAGGAAGAGAAGTGAGCACCAGGATTGAAGGCAGGAAGGAATAGGCTAACTCTACTCTTCTGTGCAAATACAGTTGGGTTTGTGATCAGGACTGCCCTCATCTATAAAGCTGCTAACCCCCAACCTTGAAGGGAAAAGATAAACATGAGCTGCCAGTCTTGGCTGTACAACAGGAAGTCCTGGAAACAAGAGCACTTTTCTGGATTGGATTCGTTAATGCTTTTTCCCTGAAGTCAGGAAGTACTTTGTCAGTAAGGGACTGCCTTTTAAAGTTCTTTTGATATTGGACAATGCCCCTGGCTACACAGAACCCCATGAGTTCAACACCAAAGGCATGAAAGTATTGCCCCCAAACATTGTGTCTCTAATTCAACCTTTAGATCAAGGGGTCATTAAGGACCTTTAAGGCTCATAGCACATGGTACTCTATAGAAAAGGTTGTCAACACTATGGAAGAGAACCTCAGCAGAGAAAACATGAAAGTCTAGAAAGATAACACCATTGAAGATACCATTGTTGTTATAGAAGAAGCCATGAAAACAAGCCTGAAAGAATAAATTCCTGCTAGAGAAAACTATGTCCAGATGTTGTACATGACTTCACAGGATTTATGACAGAGACAAGGAAATCATGAAAGAGATTGTGGTTATGGCAAAAATGGTGGGAGTGAAGCGTTTCAGGATATGGATCTTGGAGGAATTCAAGAGCCAAAAGACTCCTCACCAGAGAGAGGAATTAAGAGAAGAATGCTTGTTGGAGGTGAGTGCTTCTGAACCAGTGCCACATGATGAAGCAGTTTTAGAAAACAAATTGACATTAGTCAATCTGGCAGAAGCATTTTGATTATTCAAGGCTGCTTTTGACTTTTACAACATGGACCCTTCTATGGTATGGGCACTGTAACTAAAGCAAATGGTGGAAGAATTGGTACTATATATATAGAAATATTTTTAGAGATATGAAAAAACAAAAAAGTCAGAAATTATGATGTACTCCATAAGGTTACACTCAGTGTGCCTGCCTCTCCTGCCTCTCCGTCTACCTTCTCCACCTCTTCTGTTGCTGTCACCCCTGAGACAGCAAGACCCAGCTCTTCCTCATCCTCAGCCTACTCAGCGTAAAGACAGTGAGGATGAAGACCTTTATGATGATCCATTCCACTTAGTAAATAGTCATCCTGCTGTACAGTTAATAAATTTATCTGTTGTGGGATGCCTGGGTGGCTCAGTCAGTTAAGCGTCTGCCTTCGGCTCAGGTCATGATCCCAAGGTCCTGGGGTCAAGTCCCATATCGGGCTCCTTGCTCAGCAGGGAGTCTGCTTCTCCCTCTGCCCCTCCCCCTGCTCGTGGTCTCTCTCTCTCTCTCATGCTCTCAAATAAATAAAATCTTTAAAAAAATAAAATAAAATAAATTTATCTGTTGTATATGTGTCTGTCTTCATGTGAAAATCTAGTAACTGTACAACTATACAGCAAGAAGTATATGAGACATTTTTGTGTCATTATCATCCTCATCGCCTAAGTAGTCATTGTGTAGAACATCGTGTGCAAGACTTGTATGGAAGTGGATAGCCTTTCCTTACATAGGCATAAGGTGGATAGTATTTAATATAAAATTAATAATGTGTTAGCTTTCTTACTGTTTTATAATTTTGCTTTCAAAGAATTATATTACCATAGAGTATATCTTTCTCTCTTGTTATTGAAGAAACTATCAGCCTATCATCACAGATAAGTGGCTTTTTTTTTTAAAAAAAGTAACTTTCCAGTACTGCCTTGTGAATATGACTGTAATACCATATACCATAATATAGGGAGTCATTCATTAGTGTATAGGCTAGGCTGTGAAGCTATTGTATTGATTACACTAGGCTATCATAAAGCAGTCCTATTGCCACTTTATTATCAATGCATGAGTTGTTACACCTGTCAGTAAATATGAATTTGTTTTTCACATGTTTTCATTTTTGATGTTTAGTGTTAGTAATATGTATAATATCTGCAGTGTTTTGTATCATATAAGATAATATTGACAGGTACTGACATGATTTATCTAGTAAACAGATGACATAAACTTACAGTATTGAAAAACAATGCGGTACTGTGAATGTATTTTCTTTTCCTTATGATTTTATTATTTCTTTTCTCTAGCGTACTCTATTGTAAAAGTACAGTATATAATATGCATAACATACGAAATGTGTTAATTGACTGTTTATGTTATTATTAAGGATGTCAGTCAACAGTAGGGTATTAGTAGTTAAGTTTTGGGGTAGTCAAAAGTTATATGTGGTTCAACTGCATGGTGAGTTGGTGCCCCTAATCCCCAGCTGTACTCAAACTTCAAAAATTCCTTCAGCCTGATTTTCTTTTATTATTTTGAAGTGTAGTTAAATTTAATACTATTAAAAATGGCATATGTAGCATGATCTTATTTTTTTCTAAATTTCTTCTCTGTCATTCTGTTTAAGTACATATAAAGATATAATAGCTTAGTATTTTAATGATAATTTTAGGTAATTTTGGATTTGGAGTGATTTTTAATAATTGTCTTTCTACATTTCTGTATTTAGGTTTTTTATAACAATGGAGAGTTTTGTTTTTCTAAAAAACGGTATACACAAGTATGTGAAGATATTTACAGTGGTTAACTCTGGGTAGGATGAGGAGTGAATATGATTATAATTTTTTCCCTTTCTTTCCTTTAAAAAAATTCTTCTGTTTAAATTTAAAATAAAAAAAGAAGAAAACAAAAATGCTTGAGTATTTCAGAGCAGATTAAGCCAGATTTGGAGATGATAGTTCTGATTCATAATATGACATATGGCATAGGAATATAGCTTATCCAGGTCTGAGAAGTGATGATTTAGGAATTGGTAATCCAGTTGTGGAAAGGATAATCCCTAGAAGTAGTAATAATATTAATGTGGAATTGAAATACATGCATTTTTCATGGTATATTTAGGGGATAGAACATGGGGCTTGAACTCATGACCCTGAGATCAAGACCGGAGTTGAAATCAAGGGTCGTCAGAAGCCCCAGTGATAAAATATTTTTTAAATTATCACTTTGTGTCAGGACCAAATACCTTATGAAAATTGTGCTTAGACTGATTTATAGAAGCATGCTGAGGAAGCAAAGTAGTAATGGTATTGATATGTTTTTAGTATTAGGGAATTATGCTGTATGTGAAATAAAGAGCAGATTTCTCATTTCCTGAGGATTTCATGAACTAAAGTCATAATAAACAGTAATTTTTTTCCTTCTGCATTATGAGAAAACTAGTTTGCTAGTTGCTGGAAACTGTTAAATGTGACAGTATTGTTGGATTGAAAATTAGAAAAAAGTAATTTAGTGATAATAGAAAGTTTTTAGTTCTGACCTTCTGAATGAGGTGGGCATAATTACAGACTAAGAAAAGACTGAATGTAATACAGAATGTAATAAATAGTTTAATGACACAAAGTGTTACTACTTTTCACTAGTTTTTGTCTCTCTCCCTGCTCCCAACTCTCTTACAGACTCACCAATCTAAAGAAGGTGGAGTTTATGTTTTCCAGCCCCACAGTCAGCCAGTTAGTTGTCTTTACTTCTCACCTGCGAATCCGGCTCACATACTGTCACTGAGCTATGATGGCACGTTACGCTGTGGGGATTTTTCGAGGGCTATTTTTGAAGAGGTAAATGTTAATGTGTTTACATATTGACTTGAGATGATATTCTGGATTCTTTATGAAATGCCACATGAATGATTATTATACCAGAGTGGGTGAAGTGATATAGAATAGGAACTTTAGAAGTACACTACTTAAGTTTGAATCCCAGACCATCTGTTACTACTTGTGTGACCTTGGAAGTTATTTAACCTCTTTGTGCATCCATTTCCTTAGTTGTGAAATGGGATGGTAATAGTACCTACCTCATAGGGTTGTCATGAGGATTGAATGACTTGAGGCAGATTAATGAAGTGGTCAGAATACAACCAGACACATAAGTGTTTGCTCTTACTATTTTTTAATTTATGTAAAAGCTTTTATTTTGTATTACTATTTTTTTTATTATAGTTGACACACAATGTTACATTAGTTTCAGGTGTACTACATAGTGGCTCACCAACTCTATACATTATGCTGTGCTCACCACAAGTGTAGCTACCATCTGTCATCATGCAATGCTACTACATTACCATTGATTGTATTCCCTATGCTGTACATTTTATCCTTTTTTATTCCTGTATTTATTCCATTACTAGAAGCCTGTATCTGCCATTCCCCTTCACTCATTTTGCCTATTCTCCGCCCACCCCTTCGAATCCCTCTGACAATCACCAGTTCTATTTATGGTCTGTTTCTGCTTTTTTTGTTTTGTTCGTTTTTTAGATTTCATATAAGTGAAATCATGCTATTTGTCTTTCTCTGACTTAATTTCACTTAGCAAAATTAGGCAGTAATCTCTTTTATTTTTGCTTTTGTTTCCCTTGCCTTCGGAGACATACCTAGAAAAATGTTGCTAAGTCTGGTGTCAAAGAGATTACTGCCTATGTTTTCTTTTAGGAGTTGTATGGTTTTATTTTTTTAAAGATTTTATTTATTTATTTATTTGAGAGAGAGAATGAGAGAGAGCATGGGGGGGTCAGAGGGAGAAGCAGACTCCCTGCTGAGCAGGGAGCCCGATGTGGGACTCAATCCCAGGACTCCAGGATCATGACCTGAGCCGAAGGCAGTTGCTTAACCAACTGAGCCACCCAGGTGCCCCAAGGAGTTCTATGATTTTTAGATCTCACATTTAGGTCTTTAATCCATTTTCAGTTTTTACTAATTTATTAATTAATTTTTAAAGAAGCTCTACACCCAGTATGGGGCTTGAACTCATGATGACACAATCAAGAGTAGCATGCTCTACCAACTGAGCCAGCCAGGCACCCCCATTTGGGTTTATTTTTGTATATGGTGTCAGAAAGTGGTCCAGTTTCATTTTTTTCATGTAGCTGTCCAGTTTTCCCAGCACCATTTATTGAAGAGACTGTCTTCCCCATTGTATATTCTTGCCTCCTTTGTCATAGATTAATTGACCATATAATCATGGGTTTATTTCTGGGCTCTCTATTCTGCTCCGTTGATCTGTTTTTGTTCCATACCATACTGTTTTGATTACTACAACTTTGTAATATATCTTGAAATCTGGGATTGTGATCCTCCCCATCTTTGTTCTTTCTTAAGATTGCTTTGTTTATTTGGATTCTTTTATGGTTCCATACAGATTTTAGGATTGTTAGTTCTAGCTCTGAAAAATGCTTTTTGTATGTTGATAGGGATTGCACTGAATCTGTAGATTACTTTGAGTAGTACGGACATTTTAACAGTATTGGTTCTTTCAGTCTGTGAGTATGGTATATCTTTCCATTTGTGTCATCTTCGATGTCTTTGATCATTTTATAGTTTTCAGAGTACAGGTCTTTTATGTCCTTGGTTAAGTTTATTCCTAGTTAGGGGCGCCTGGGTGGCTCGCTCAGTTGTTAAGTGTCTGCCTTCGGCTCAGGTCATGATCCCAGGGTCCTGGGATCGAGCCCTACATCGGGCTCTCTGCTCGGTGGAGAGCCTGCTTCTCCCTCTCCCACTCCTCCTGCTTGTGTTCCCTCTCTCGCTGTGTCTCTCTCTGTCAAATAAATAAATCTTTAAAAAAAATAAAATAAATTTATTCCTAGTTATTCGTTTTGGTGCAATTTTTTTTAAGATTTATTTATTTATTTGAGAGAGAGAGAGTGGGGGTGGGGTAAGGACAGAGGGAGAGGGAGAGAAAGTCTCAAGCAGCCTCCGCACTAAGTGAGCACCTCACAACTGTGAGATCACGACCTGAGCCAAAACCCAGAGTTGGACACTTAACCAGCTGTGCTACCCAGGCACCCCTTTTTGGTGCAATTGTAAATGGAATTGTTTTCTTAATTTCTCTTTCTGCTACTTTGTTATTATGAGTGTATGTAAATGCAACATATTTCTTTATATTAATTTTGTATCCCACAACTTTCCTGAATTCATTTATTACTTCTGATAGCTTTTTGGTGGAGTCTTTAGGGTTTCCTATGTATAGTATCCTGACATCTGCAAACAGTGACAGTTTTATGTTTTCCGTATCAATTTGGATGCCTTTTATTTCTTTTTGTCTATTGTGCTAGGACTTGCAGTACTATGTTGAATAAAACTGGTTAGAGTACACATCTTTGCCTTGTTCCTGATCTTAGATGAAAAACTCAATTTTTCACCATTGAGGGTGATGTTGGGTGTGTGTTTGTCTTTCTTTTTTTTTTTTTTTTTTAAGGCTTTATTTGTTTGATGGCACCTGGGTGGCTCAGTCGATTAAGCATCTGCCTTCAGCTCAGGTTGTGATCCTGGGGTCCTGGGATTGAGTCCCGCATCGGGCTCCCTGGTCTGCCGGGAATCTGCTTCTCCCTCTGTCCCTCCTCCCACTCATTCTCTCAATCTTTCTTTCTCTCTCTCAAATTAAAAAAAAAAAAAAAGATTTATTTGAGAGGGAGTGCATGAATGAGCAAGGGGAGGGACAGAGGCAAAAGGAGAGAGAGAAAATCCTGAAATAGACTCTGTGCTGAGCATGGAGCCTAACTCAGGACTCGATCCCAGGAACCCGAGATCGTGACCTGAGCTGAAAACAAGAATCAGCCTCTCAACCAGCTGCGCCACCCAGGCAGTATATACCTTTCTGGACATTTCATATAAATGGAATCTCACAATTTGTAGTCTTTTGTGACTGCATTCTTTTACATAACAATGTTTTCAAAGTTCATCCATGTTGTAGAATGTGTCGTTACTTCATTCCTTTTTATGGCTGAGTAATATTTCACTGTATGGATATACCACATTTTACTCATCCATTCATTAGTTGATGAACATTTGGATTGTTTCCATTTTTTACTATTGAAAATAATGTTGTTATGGACATTGATGTACAAGTTTGTTTGTTTTTGATGTACAAGTTTTGTGTGAACATATGCTTTCATTTCTCTTGGGTATATACCTAGGAGTGGAGTTCCTTGGTCATATGGTGACTCTGTGTTTAATATTTTGAGGAACTATCAAACTGTTTTCCAAAGTGGCTTCACTATTTACATACTTATCAACAATATATGAGTATTCCAATTTTTCCACATCTTTGCCAACACTTACTGCTGGTGACTGTAGCCATCCTAGTGAGTATGAAGTCATATGCCATTATGGATTTGACCCTCATTTCCCTAATGATTAATGATGCTGAGTGTCTCATTTCCCTAATGATTAATGATGCTGAGTGTCTTTTCACCTGCTTATTGGCCCTTTGTATTTATTTAGAGAACTGTTGATTTCTCTAAATGTTGGATTCTTTGCCTAATTTTTAATTGGGTTATCTATCTTTTTAGTACTGAGTTGTAAAGTTTCTCCACTTACATATTTAAAGTCAGGTTTATTGAGGTATAAGTTATATACAATAAAATTTATCCTTTTAAGTGTATGGTTCTGTGAGTTTTGGCAAATTGTTTACACCTATGTAACTGCCACCACAATCAAGATACAGAAAATTTCCATCACCTGAAAAAAATCACCTTGTGACCTTTTGTAGTCAGTCCCCTCCCCCTTCCCACACTTGACAACCACTGATATGATTACTGTCCCTATAATTTTGTCTTCTCCAAGATGTCAAATAAATGGAGTCATATGGTATGAAGTTTTTTATGTCTGGCTTCTTTCACCTAGCATAATACTTCTAAGATTCATCCATGTTGTTGCATGTATAAGTAATGTGCCCCTGATACTACTGATGGAACAGTTACCTTGTGTTAGGCATTAATCTGAGAGCTTTATATATATGTTGTTAAACCTTATAACACCCTGTGAAATAAGTAATGTTATCCCCATTTAACAGTTGAGAAAACTGAGGTAAAGAGGTTTATTGGCTTGCTCAGGGACATAAATGGCAGTGCTAGAATTTTCACTTGGGTCTGACTCCACTGCAATTAAGCTCCTGCACTTAGCCATTTTAATATACTGACTGAATACTTCAGGTTTCATTTGAGGCTTTTTTGGATGTACAGGGGTTGTGATGCCTTCGGTATATTAATTTGTTAACCTCAGTTTATAATAGTATATATAACTTTTTATTAAAACTAAAAATCAGCAACTAGTGATTCAGTGTTAAGAATTGTGGTTAGGTATGCTTCCAGAAAGTGCGCATATACTTACAAGCATATGGAGGTAGAGTTTTTTTCCTTTGCACTAATGGATTCATACTATATACATTTTTGCAACTTGCTTTTTTCACTTGGTAGTATGGACAGATTGTAGTACAAATCTGTCTCATTCTTTTTAGCAATGCATGATGTTTCAAAGTAGAGATGTACCATCATTTATTTAAACAGGTCTCTTTTGGTGGACATTTAGGTTGCTTCTTATTGCTATTATAGGCAGTCTTGCAATAGGCGTCTTTATATATATCTTAGATAAATTATTGGGTCAGAGGGTACAAGCATTAAATATTTTGATACATGTACTCTGATTAGTTGTCAGAAATTTGTTATTTATTTATTTACACTTCTACCAAGAGTGAATGAGTGATGAGCATTTGGCCATATATATTTGGACTTGGTTGGCAAAATTACTTGGTATATTAAGGTATTTCAGTTGGGTGGAATTCACATTTAGTTCATTTCCTAGTAAGTGTCACAGAATAGATCTGCAGCTGAGGTTTATTGGATTTAAGAGATTTGGCATGTAACCCTGAGATGGGTGGATGGGCCATTTGATTGTAGGTGAGTCTCACAGCTGATCAGTGCCTTGGTTTCCATCTCTGTAAAACGAGATGATCATTTTGCCCTGTGCTTTCTGTGGGATGATGGGAGGATAAATGAAATTATTAGGTAAAGTGTTTTATAACTTTTTTACCAAAGAATTTATACGTTGGTTGTTATTTGTATCCTTAGGTATATAGAGATGAAAGAAGTAGCTTTTCCTCTTTTGACTTCTTGGGAGAAGATGCCTCCACTTTAATAGTAGGACACTGGAATGGAAATATATCACTGGTAGATAGACGGACATCTGGAACTTCTTACGAGAAACTTATCAATTCTTCTTTGAGCAAAATAAGAACTGTTCATGTCCACCCAGTGCATAGACAGTATTTTATCACTGCAGGATTGAGGTATGTTCTTCATAAAGTTTTGTGATTTATGCCTTTTAAAGTTAGGAATACTGTTCTATTTGTTTTTTAAAGATTTATTTATTAGAGACAGAGTGAGTGCAAGTGGGGGGGAGGGAGGAGAGAGAGAGAGAGAATATCCTCAAGCCAACTCTCTGCTGAGTGCAGAGCTCGATGCCGGGCTTGATCCCAGGACTGAGATTATGACCTGAGCTGAAACCAAGAGTCGGACGTTTAACCGACTGAACCATCCAGGTGCCCCGAGGGACTACTGCTGTAGTTTGGATGTCAAAGATAACTGACTTCTGTGATACCCATATAGCTAAATAATTTTTCTTTCTACGACAATTGAGGTTTTTTGAGTTGATTTTTTTTTTAAAGAGAGATTCTTTTGAAAAAAAAGATTATTTTGGATTTAATGAATAGTGAAAGTATTAAAACAAAAACACATTTTTGTTTTCCTTGACATGTGCATTTACTATTTTTTTTTTTTTAAGATTTTATTTATTTATTTGAAAGAGAGAGAACACGAGCAGAGGGGAGGGGCAGAAGCAGACTCCCTGCTGAGCAGGCCCAATGCGTAGCTTGATCCCAGAACCCTGAGATCATGACCTGAGCCAAAGGCAGATGCGTAACCGACTGAGCCATCCAGGTGCCCCCATATTCATTTACTTCTAGTCTTTTGAGAAGAAAACTTGTAGCGTGGCTCAGATGGTTAAGTGTTTGCCTTCGGCCCAGGTCATGATCTCCAGGTCCTGGGATCGAGCCCCATGTCCAGCTCCCAGCTCAGTGGGGAGTCTGCTTCTCCCTCTGCCTCTCCCCCTGCTTATACTCTCTCTCTCAAATAAATAAATAAATCTTAAAAAAAAAAAAGTTAAAAAAAAAAACTTGTAAAAAAAAAAATATGTGACCTATAACTTGGTCCATGTTTTTATTTTCTTCTGAGAGATTGGAAAACCAACTAGAATCTTGTCTCAGTATTATCCACTGGCTTCATATATATTCTGTAGTTATGGAATTTTTCTAATATTTCATTTTTTATCTATATAGTGTTTGTAAAATTATTACAGATCAGAGTGTTCTTCAATGTAATAAGTATTCTATGTGTGTGTTCAGCGCTGTTTGAGAGCTCACTACATGTACTGTGGCAACACTGAGAATTATTCCTCCGCTTACAGGGATATTCATATTTATGATACAAGGCACCTGAATCCCAGGAGAAGCCAGCCTTTGATTTCTTTGACTGAACACACAAAGAGCATCGCTTCTGCCTATTTTTCACCTCTTACTGGTAACAGAGTAGTGACCACATGTGCTGATTGTAAGCTGAGGTAAATTGGGGAGATAGAAATGCATTTTTTTTTTTTTTAAGATTTTATTTATTTGACAGAGACATAGCTAGAGAGGGAACACAAGCAGAGGGAGTGGGAGAGGGAAAAGCAGGCTTCCCACGGAGCAGGGAGCCCGATGCAGGGCTGGATCCCAGGACCCTGGGATCATGACCTGAGCCGAAGGCAGACGCTTAACCACTGAGCCACCCAGAAATGCATTGTTAAGGAATCTAAAGAGTCTGTAGCTAGTGTAAACCAGTAGCTTTGTTTACTACTGCTCCCTATTAAATTGCTAGTTTTATTGTTTTGTAGCCATTTCTATGTTCCTGGCCAAATCAGTAACCTGTATTTAAAGGTTTTTCAGCAGTTCTGGGGCCTGGAAATTTCCTTGAGTTTGGCAGGGAAGGTCTGTAGGTACCCCAGGGGGTAGATGTCAGGCTTTCCTTTCAGCACTGAATGATCCCAGAAGTCCCAATAAAACCAGGCTTGTGATATGTTGGAAGAAAGATAATTTTAACATAGGGACAAACTCTTAGGTTGGGGCTAGTGGGGTCTACTCTACACATGAAGTGCTCAGTGGAAATTGCAGAGCCTCAGGCCATGGGCAGGCAGAAAAGATAGTAATAATTGGACTTCTGTACAAACGATTGGATACAGTTTTATGGTTTTAGCTTTGGTACCTTTCTATAGCTACTTCCTAAAAATGGCTTTAAAAATGTAATATAAACCAGTTGAACCAAAAGCAGAAAATAATGACAATAAAAGAAATGTAGAGAAGTTAATACAACCACAAAGGAAATGATTCTATAATCCCTGATTTTCTTAGCATTATAAGCATTTGTCATTTTATAAGAGTTTTACTGTAAGTGATTCTGGAGTTCATTCATTATTCATTCAGCAAGTATCTGTTGAATGTATACTGTGGGCCAAGCTTTAGAAAGGCATCTAATTTCTGTTTAGACTCTTCTTTTGGGAAGAGCATGGTCTTCACTTTGTGACAGTTTACTAGAAACTGTGCCCAATTTCTAGTAAAGTTTGTGAGCATTACCAGGAGGGTACATTAAGAGATTTAGTCACTAGACAGTGGCAGCGTATTGTCCCCTTTCTACCCATACAGTTTTCTTTGTCTCAGAAGCTACCAATTTTAACCATTCCTGTTCATTTGCACTGCAGAGTTTACATTAGCTGTTAGTGATTTAGCTTTCTAGTAATCTAATTAGGCAATAAGCTGTAGGTGCCAAGAAACTACACTGGAATTGCTAGGTGCAAGAAGAAGGGGGAGGTGGTGTGATGTGGTTAGTTTCTTTACCTAGTGGAGGCTTCTGGACTCTTCGAGCTACCCCACAAGAACTCCTCCCCGTGGTTACTGGTCAGTCATAGTCTTGCCAGCATCTGGAAATGACACTGTTCAGTCCCTCAACTAATGAGTCTCATGGGGAAATTGCTCTTGATATGTGCAAAAACTTTTAGGTTATTTGTACATTTTCAGACCACATCCCTTTATATATGATCTATAATTATTGTGAATCTCAATATAGAATCCAGATTATCACTTTATAATGTGCATTTTAAATTTGGGGTAATAGTGTTTAAATAAATTATTTCTACACCAAACTATAAAGCACTGAATTTTATGATATTTCTTGTAATTTTTGTTAAATATATTAGCTGAAGCTTGTTAAATCCTGATTCTATATAAAGTAGCAATCATATTTCATGTCATGAACCAATGAAAAACTTGTTAAATACACTGATTTTCTTTCAGAAAATTTTTAAGAAACAGTAAAAAGGGTGTTACTTTGTTCTTGATCTTTGTTTTGCAGAATCTTTGACAGCAGCTGTATATCCTCTGAGATTCCTCTGCTCACTACCATCAGGTAGGTTTCCATATGCTGGATAATGTAGACCCTGGATTGCTATTAGCTATATGTTGGAGTGCACACATTAGACATCTGATTGTCAAAGAGATGTAATAGGTTTGAATTTTTGTATTACACTGTTTAAATGTCCCACGTTGCTAGTTCCTATCCTAGTTCCAGAAGGGTTCTTGCTTTCAGGTTCCCTGTATCTTTTAAAGGGTTCAGTCCCTTTTAGTTGGTAGTTGTTCTTTGCAGCTGGGTGGTTATTTTTGGTTAAGGTGAATGACTTTATTCCAACTTGAATTACTCATGTTATCTTATTAAAGAAGATTGTAACCTCTTACCTGCTGTGAGGCCATCTAAAGCTCTTTTGTTTGTACCTGTTTGTTGTGGGCTTAAAGGGTTTCCCTACCTTCCCACTTACTTTCTCTGGTTACCCTCTTTTGCATCTGCTACTTTTAATGTATGTATTTTACATCCAACTTTAGTCAGTGCCTTCTTCTAGACATACCTCTTTATCAGTATTTATGAAGTTGGGACCAGAGTGTGCAATATATGTTGATTGTTAATCATACATTTTATAGTCTATGGAGGCTACATTTAAGTGTGTTTGTTTCCTTTCTTACAAATTTTCCCATCTTCATTTCTTTTTTCAAACTTTATGCCCAGTAAGCATTGATTCTTCCTTCTCCCTCCCTTCCAGACCTTGGCAACCATCTTTCTGCTTTACATTTCTGTGATTTTAACTACTTTAGATCCTTCATGTGAGTGGAATCACGGTATTTGTCATTCTGTGACTAGCTTATTTCACTCGACATCGTGTCCTCAGTGTGCACTTATGTTCTATCATGTGACCTCCTCCTTTTTTAAGGCTGCGTAATATTCATTGTATGTATATACCACATTTTCTTTATCCATTCATCTGTCCATGGACATTTGGGTTGTTTCTACCTCTTGGCTATTGTAAATAATGCTGCAATGAACATGGGTGTGCAAATATCTCTTCAAGATCCTGCTTTGAATTCTTTTGGATATTACCCAGGAAGAGGAATTTTTTAATTTTTTGAGGAACCTCTATATTGTTTTTCTGTAGGGGCTGCACCATTTTACATTCCTACCAGCAATGCATCAGGGTTCTAATTTCTCTTTATGTTCATCATTCTGCTCTTTTATTAGTGATTATCTAAATGGTTGTGAGGTAATATCTCATTGTGGTTTTGATTTGCATTTCTGTAATGATTAGTGATGTTGCACATTTTTTTCATTTTTTTTTTGACCATTTATATATCTTCTTTGTAGAACTGTCTATTCAAGTCTTGCCCACTTTTGAATTGGGTCATTTTTGTTTTGAGTTGTAGGAGTTCCTTACATATTATGCATATTAACCCCTTACTGAATATATGATTTGTAGGTATTTTCTGCTGTTTTGTGGATTGTCTTTTACTCTGTTGATTGTTTCCTTTGGTGCACAGTTTTTGAGTTTGTTATAATCCTGTTATTTCTTTTTCTTGTCCAATTGGTTATCAAGTGACTGCTCAGAATGTCCCCCTTATCAAATCCTTGTTGGTATAATGGCGATGCCTCACATGCAGGATCTGGCTACCTGTGCAGTTGTCAACACCTGGAATTTAGATTAGTGTCTCCAGTCCTTCCAGATTTCCAATAGTATGTTGGATAGAAATGGCAGGAGTGGGCATACTTGCCTTTTCCCTGATCTTTGAGGAAAAGCTTTCGGTCTTTAACCACTGAGTATGATGTTAGCTGTGGGCTTTTCATATATAGCCTTTATTATGTTGAGATAGTTTCCTTCTGTTCCTAGTTCATTGAATGTTTTTATCATGAAAGGGTATTGATTTTGTTAAATGATTTTTCTGCATCAATTGAGATGATCATATTGTTTTTGTCCTTTATTCTGTTAATGTGGTATACTCTGTCAATTGAGTTTTGTATGTCGAATCATCCTTGCATTCTAGGGATAGATCCAACTTGGTTATGGTGTATAATCCTTTAAATGTGCTATTGAACTCATTTTATTAGTATTTTTATTTATTTATTTATTTATTTTTAAAGATTTTATTTATTTGACAGAGAGAGACACAGCAAGAGAGGGAACACAAACAGGGGGAGTGGGAGAGGGAGAAGCAGGCTTCCTGCTGAGCTGGGAGCCTGATGCGGGGCTCGATCCCAGGACCCTGGGACCATGACCTGAGCTGAAGGCAGACGCTTAATGGCTGAGCCACCCAGGCACCTCTATTTATTTATTTTTTAAGATTTTATTTTATTTTTTTGACAGAGAAGACAGCGAGAGAGGGAACACAAGCAGAGGGAGTGGGAGAGGGAGAAGCAGGCTTCCTGCTGAGCAGGGAGCCTCATTTTGTTAGTATTTTGTCAGTATCAGTATTCATTAGGGATGTTAGTCTGTCATTTTATTTTCTTGTAGGGTCCTTGTCTGGCTTTGGTATCAGAGTAGTGCTGGCCTCAAATAAGTCTGGAAGTGTTCCCTTATCCTCAGTTGTTTGGAAGAATTTGATGAGCATTGGCATTATTTATTTATTTAGGGAGAGAGGGCGGATCGGGGGAGGGGGAGAGGGAGAGAGAAAATCTTAAACAGGCTCCACACCCAGAGTGGAATCTGATGTGGGGCTCAGTTTCACAGTCCTGAGATCATGACCTGAGCCAAAATCCAGAGTTGGATGCTTAACTGAGCCACCCAGGCGCCCCTGGGTTAATGCTTTAAATGTTGGGTAGAATTCTCCAGTGAAGACGTCTGATCCTGGGCTTTTTCTTTGTTGGGAAGTTTTTGATTGCTGTTTTAATCTCCTTAGTTATAGGACTATTTAGATTTTCTATTTCCTCATGATTCAGTCTTGGTAAGTTGTATGTTTTTGAGAATTCTATCCATTTCTTCTGGGTTAACCAATCTGTTAGCATATAATTGTTTATACTATTCTCTTATAATCCTTTTTTATTTTTGTAAGTTGTAATATCCTCTCTTTCATTTCTCATTTCAGTTACTTGCATTTTCTTTTTTTTTTTTTTCAATCTGGGTGAGGGCTTATCAATTTTGTTGATCTTCTCAAAAAACCAAGTCTTGTTTTTCTATTCTCCTTTCATTTAGCTGTGCTCTAATCTTTATTATTTCCTTCCTTCTGCTAACTTTTGGTTTAGGTTGTTCTTTTTCTAGTTCCTTGAGGTGTAGTGTGTTGATTTTGAGATCTTTTTATTTTTTAATTTTTAAAATTTTTTAAAGATTTTATTTATTTGATAGAGAGAGGGGGCGAGCACAGAGATAGGCAGAATGAAAGGGAGAAGCAGGCTCCCTGCTGAGCAGATCCCGATGTGGGTCTCCATCCCAGGACCCTGGGATCATGACCTGAGCCGAAGGCAGATGCTTAACTGACTGAGCCACCCATGCCCCGCCTTTTTAAAAAAGATTTATTTATTTTAGAGAGCGAGTGAGCGCGAGTGGGGAGAGAGGGAGAAGGAGAGAAGCAGACTCCCCGCTGAGGGTGGAGCCTGACAAGGGACTTGATCTCACCACCCTGAGATCATGACCTGAGCAGAAATTGAGTTGGACGCTTAACTGGCCACACAGCCACCCCGAGATCTTTTCTTTTTTAGTATTCACTGCTATAAATCTCCCCTTTACTATTGCTTTCATAGCATCCCATAAATTTTGGTATGTTGTGTTTCATTTTTCATTTGTTAGATCTTTTCTAATTTCCGTTGTGATTTCTTCTTTGAGCCCCAAATGTATTTTTTACTTTAAAGTTGTATGGAATATAAAATGATTTCAGGGTTTGGTTATCAGGGGAATACAAATACGGGATTACAGATCCTATTAAAATGGCAATAACATAGATTCTATATTTTTTACTTCTAGAGCTTCTTCTGTTTTGCATGTGTAAAAAAAGGGAGGGCATGGAGTCCATTGAGCTAAGAAATAGTGAGCAAAAAAGGTGCTATTTTATTTTATTATTATTTTTTAAATGTTTTATTTATTCATGAGAGTCAGAGAGAGAGAGAGAGACGCAGAGGCAGAATGGAGAAGCAGGCTCCCCGCCTAGCAGGGAGCCCGATGCGGGACTCAGTCCCAGGACCCTGGGATCATGACCTGAGCCAAAGGCAGACACTTAACCATCTGAGCCACCCAGGCGCCCCAGGTGCTATTTTAATAGACAGTGACCATCCACTGAGTACAACCACTGTAGTTGGCAGTGGAGATTCAGAAGTACAGAAGATACCATCTCTGTCCTGATTTTTACTTTTTTTTTTTGTCCTGATTTTTACTTTTATATGAAGGATGAAATTAGGCTGATGGTAACTCAGTAACTTAATGAAATGAAACTTGGCAGAGAAAACCAGCATTTAGGAGCAATGCCATGTTTACCCTCTGCCTATTGCTACCTTAAGTTATTTAACACTATCCTTTAAAAAAATTGTTTTTTTCACTAGGCACAACACTATCACTGGGCGATGGCTGACCAGATTCCAGGCTGTGTGGGACCCTAAACAAGAAGATTGTGTCATAGTTGGCAGCATGGCTCATCCACGACGGGTAGAAATCTTCCATGAGACAGGAAAGCAGGTGCATTCTTTTTTTGGTGGAGAATGCCTTGTCTCTGTGTGTTCCATCAACACTATGCACCCAACTCGGTATATTTTGGCTGGAGGTAATTCCAGTGGGAAGATACATGTTTTTATGAATTAAGAAAGCTGCTGAGTGTTTGGTTTAGCAACACCAATTTGTTCAAATTAATCAGTGTCTAAGGAGCCTGGTAATTCATGTGGCTTGGCCTGTTTTTAATATGTTCTATTTAGTGAATATAAAATTGCTTTATTAATAAGAACTGTGAGCAGAATGTATACAGTTACATACTTAACATGTTTAGTAAGGGAGAAGCCTTTTAAGTTGTTTCTTTAGGGTGGGGAAGGAATTTGAGGGGAGGCTGTGATGCCTTCAGCACTTTTAATCAGGCAGTATGTTGAGAAATTCTGGCATTATAAATTACAAAGCTTTGATCAGTATTAAAAGTTTTTTTGGTTTAATGATACGGTTTTGATTCTGTAGTTATATTTGGATTTGTGGTTTATTTCATGGTTTGGAGTGAATATTTGTAGACTTACACACTGGAAGGGATCCTGAAAGGTCATCTAACTTAGTGATTTTGAAACTTAAATTTTTTTAATGGAGAACTCTTTTTTTCCCCCCCCTCCTGCCTTTAAATTAAAAGTGAAATCCTAAGATAATTGTTGAGGAGCCTTAGTTCACTTGGACAGGGGCCTGGGTCTTTGTGTGCTGACCCTTTTACCTCCTCTAGATGGCTCCTGAAGCATGAGCCAAGGAATTGTAGGGCTTCTAGGAACAGGGTTTTGATCTGCCTGACCCTTGTAACCCAGTGTGAGATTGTCTTCAGACCAGTGTTTTCCAGACTGTGGTTTGTAGCTATTCACATGAAATCAATGTAACCATGGCCAGCCTTTAAAAAAAGGAAAAGGAAAGAAATAGTAAAGAATAATAAATGTAATTAGAGTAAGTGTTGTTTTGTGAAACTTAGTAATATGTGCATACATATGTGTAAGTGTATATGCATATGTATATTCTGATGTAAAACATATGTCTTTATTACTGTGGTACTACTGTGGGTCATAGTTAAAGAAGTGAAAGCTCCTGCCTTAGAAGGTCCCAGACACCCTTTTCTGTCCCTGTCTTTAAACTCTCCAGAGGAGATTCATTAGCCTATTAAGTGAATACCTTCATTCCTAATTCATATTGGGGGGAAATGTTATGATAAACCACTTTTGGCATTTTGTCATAAACTTTTTTTTCTCCCCAGAAGTTAGGGCAATGTGAATGTGTTTGTTGTTGGAAGGGTAGCTTCTTAACTCAGTGACTAACATTACCGTGTGATAGCACCTATCCGACTTTTTTCATTGCTCTTCATTGCCAAACTACTACTGAAAGACTATTGTAAATCATTTTTGGCAATATGTTTGAATTCTAAGAGGAAATATCTTCTCAAATTATATATCAGAGAAATAAAATGACATGTATAATTTCCTTCTCTGTAATGAGAGGTTAAGTCTAATTTTGAGGCCTAGTTTATTAAGTAGGTTGTGAGTGTTTATAAGTAACAAGAGTTCTCTATTTTCTTGATGATAGGCGGCGTATAGGAATTGGTAAGTGAAATGGAACATTAATTTATGAAATGGAAAGTAAAGCTAAGTGAGGTTGACTTCTATTAAACTGCCCTGGAGATCGTAAATGAAGCCTCTAGGCTTCCTTTCCCTTTTTGATACCACTTCATTTCACAGGTTCCAGGGTGGCAACTTCTGTGAGAACTGCTCTTTTTTTTAACGATACTGAAATTAGCACCATCCTTTAAGCTTTGAATACTTGGTCGTAATTGCCTGGTTTCTGCAATAAATGTTAGCAAATTCTTGATGTTTCTCACTTTTGTGGTTTCTTTTGCCATTTTAGCTTCATAAACTGTGCTATTTATATTTAATTCCACTTAATAGACTGTCTTCTTGAGGCAATATGCAGGAAGGAAGGAGAGTGTGGGGGGACTTGTTTCTCAGTGAAAAGCTCTATAATGGAGTAATTGTTTAAATCTAGAAAACACATAAAGTAAAATTGTCTCCCTTAGGACATCCTTAAACTGTAATCTGTTGTGAAAGGTACTTCTCCCAGAGACTTGCTTAAAACTGTGGCTTCTGTAATTATTTGTATATTACAATTGCTCTCTCCTTTTGGGATAAACCTTTTTTTTAGGTTGTGCTTTATGATATCCCTTAAGCATGTAAGCTCTGTATTCCACTTGAATCATTTTCTTTGAGATGCCCAGCCTTTCTTATGTGACTTTAAGGAGGAAGGAGATGATTCTCGTCATAGGTGGACAGGTAGGTGAGACTACAAGTGATCAAGAATTGATAAAATCTGAGTTGATTTCAGTCCTGTTTTGGTATTCAGGTCTTTGAGTTTCCGTTCCACAGAGATGACTTTGCAAAGGCAGTTCTCTAGGAAAACAGGGAGCTTGAGGGCTGTGAATACAAATATTTAAATCTTTTTTTTTTTTTTTTTAAGATTTTATTTATTTATTTGACAGAGACACAGAGAGAGAGGGAACACAAGCAGGGGGAGTGGGAGAAGGAGAAGCAGGCTTCCCGCAGAGCAGGGAGCCTGATGCGGGGCTCGATCCCAGGACCCTGGGATCATGACCTGAGCCGAAGGCAGACGCTTAACGACTAAGCCACCCAGGCACCCCCAAAAAGATTTAAATCTTTTCAGCCAGTTACAGTACATGGGAAGCGGGGAGGACAGACTCATGTGCCTAATCTCTTTACCCAGTGTAGGGCTCAGACTCACAACCCTGAGATCAGTAGTCTTATGCTTTACCTACTGAGCCAGCCAGGAACCCTGGACCATCTAGGATCTACTTTTGGGTTCTAAGACTAACTCTGTAACCTTCAGAAAAATGACTTTTTGGTTTTCCTCATGAGAAGAATGAGGTCCAGTTCATCTCTAAAATCATTCCATTATTACAGCTTCCACGTTCTTAATAGTATTTATTTGGGGGGAGGGACAAGGATAATAGATGGATATAAGCCAAATGACTATTTTAAATGATTCTAGTCATGAACAGTAGTCAGTTGTATAAATCCCCCTGGGTATCTTTTTATCTACGTGTTGGTAACTTTAAGGAGGAAAAAGTGAGACAAGCTGTAACTTAAAAAAGAAAGAGTCCACTCTTCCATGATATTTAAATATTTATTTAGTTTTAAAAATAATTTTCATGGCACCAATGATTTTATGCTAACTACATACTGCATATGTAGAAAAAAGTACATTGCTTTGAAGGAAAATGTAACTTAGAATTTTTGGCACACGAGAGGTTAACAACTATACTTTTTAATGAAACTAAGAAATTCACATTTGCAGGTAGTTTACCTTCTACTGCTTAAAGATGCAGTACACTATCCTTTAGTAAGAGTTTTATTTCACTCTGATGGATGAAGCTATGGAAACCATTGTTTTTTTTCCCTACAATGAGATCAAACTAATTTTGAGAGAAAATGGGAGACATAGTGGAACACAGTAAAACCAGGTTAAAAATTTGAACAATGTGTAATGATGGGGAGATACCAAAAAAAGACTAGTCACCAACAAAGGAGTTTTGTTATTCAAGCACTATTTGAAAAGCAAATCGAAGGAAACTTTACTATCTGTATTTTCTGGGGTAAGCCCTGGAAAAAAAAAACCCTAAAGTTCTGTTCAGAGAGCAAAATCCAGCTCCTGGAAGTGGTATGGACTATTGTATTGTTAGAACTCTAGACACAAGTAACATACCAGGAAATGGAATACTGCATCTTTCTTTAATGTGACTATGAAAGGTCAGTGTCAAGGCTATCACTCACTGCATAGAAACACCATATTCTACAGACTGAGGTAGGAACACTACACTAAAAGATAATCTGCTATGTTGCATAAGACAGTAGATATCCAGGTTACAACCAGCCCCCTATCTCCTGACAGCCTTTTCATCTCTGAGTCTACTTTTCACTTCCGTCCTGTGCTAAGTAAAGCCTTTCCTGTGTAGATGACAAGTGGCAGTGGCTAGTTGGTTCTAATGATCCCTAATTTTTACTAGGATCTCCCTCAGTTTGTCTTGTCACTTGGTAAATAGATGTTTGTAATTCTGCCCAAATTGTTGCTGGTATGGAAATGATCAGACATTCCTCTTCCATTCTTAGATTCTGGCCGAGTTTTAGCATTTCAACACTTGATCTTGCTCATCTTGGCATCAGATACCTCTTTGCTGGTTGGTTGTTCAAGCACCCTTTATACAAGCAACCCCAGTGTCTCCACTGGGAAATGGTCCTGGATCTGTAGCAAGTAGGGAATGGGAGCAGAGCCGGCCCTCTTTCTGCTAACATACCTACTGGTAAGGAGCATTTTTATTGTCTAGATGGGGTTGGCAAATTACGACCTGTGGTCCAAATTCAGCTCCTAAAATAAACTTTTATTGGCACACAGCCATACTCCTTTGTTTATGTATTACCTATGGATGGCTGTTTTTGTGCTATCACAGCAGAGTTGAGTAGTTGCCACAGAGTATGGCCCACAAAACCAAAATAAAAAATATTTATTATCTGGCACTTTACAAAAGAAGTTTGCCAACCCCTGGTCTAGATGAAAGGGCATTTAAAATTACACAATCCACTCCCCCACCCCGCACCCCCTGTTAATTCAGCAGCTGTTAATACTCTGTATATGGACATGATTCTGCTATTTCAGGGCACAAACCAGGGGAGAGCAAATCTACAAGTGACTCATTTTGTTCTGCATTTGGGGCTGCCCAACATCATAGGATGTTAGCAGCGGCTCCACTGTTGTGGGGTTCCCAGGAATATGTCTACTGACCATCCTTGAATGAGTCCTCAGGCCCCAGATGACTTAGAAATCTCTCCCTGAGATGAAAACAAGATCTTATAAGTGGTTGTTAAGAGTTGCAGAGCTTGGACCCCACACTCACCCTTCACATGCTGTGCTTTTGCATGCTTCCACAGCTTCCCTCAGCAAGGATGGCAAATGCTTTCCTACAATTTTTATTTTCCTGATGCAGAGGATGACCCTAGGGGGCAGTATTTCCACATCTAAGTGTTGGTCTCTGCCACATTCACCTTCTTTCTTTCGTAGGCATCTTTTAGTATGCCTATTTAGATTCTTTTCCTGGTCCCTTCCAAGGCTGTTTGTTGATCTTGGAATTCTATTTTCTGAAGCTTTTCATTGTCAGGATCAGTTTCTTTCTTGCATCGTTTAGTTCATCAGGCTCTATTTTCTTAATCCATAAAGTAAAAACAAAATATGAATTGATAAGAAAATAACATTTGTTGTTAAAATATAAATTGAAATAGTTTTTTTGCGGGGGTTGTACAAAATAGGTACTGCTCTCTGAATCTCAACAGTTTCTCAGGTACCTTGGCTCTGGTTTCTGTTAACTACACTTTGTCCAACATTTCTGACAGTCCTGTCTCTGGCACCACTGAATTCAACTAATGTCTCTGGAGCACTATAAAAATCTTGAGGTTCTTCAGGAAAAAAAAAATCACAGAAGTCTAATAAGTTCATTATACAAAACTCATGGTGATGCCCACTAGGATCTAGTCTAAGGGGACAGACTTACCCCACCCCTGCTCCTGCTGCTGCTGTAGCGGTGGTCCCTTCAGATGCCCACTCTGCTCAGATTTGGAAAAAACAAAAGGAAAAGAAAATCCAACTCAGACCATCATAAGAAGCAACTTTCCATTTAATCATTCTACATGGATGTTTACTTTTTAAAAATCTCTGTCTGGCAAGAAAACCTAGATAGTTCCCATTGTCCAGACCCCTGGCCTGCCCTGCTGAGGCTGCACTGCTGAGTCTCCTGGAGCCCAGTAGGAAAGCTCCTGCAGAATACAGAAGACAACAGCTCTCTAGTCTTCAGCTAGTGTCCCATCTGCTAGGTGACACTACTGCGATAATCAGTAATAGTAAAATAAATTTTTATTTGATACTTTGAAAATAATACACATCTATGAAAAATCAAAATTCAAAACCAAAAATTATCCTGCAAATTGGGAGGATGAGAAACAGAGTCGCTGAGCCTTTCTTGAAAGAACCTCTGAAGGAAATGAGTTTTCCCAGTTTGTTTAGACAGGGCATAAGCCTATCCTTTTTTTCTTCTGGGAAATGACCCTCCTAGGCTGTGGACTTTGAGTCATGAGAGGAGGACTTGGTACATGTGCCGATGGTTCCGCGATGGGTCCCATTGCTGGGAATGGGTAGCCAGGCTCCTTGGTCCACCTGGCTAGTTATTGGGAGGAGTCATGCCTTCTCAGGTGTCAATGAGCAGGCTCACCACTGAGCGGATTTTGCAGGCAAACCATCGCCTGAGGGGACAAAAGTATTGATAGTGGAATTGTTCAAACTCGGGGGTCTGGCGGATATCGCGGAAAAAGGCAATGTCAAGGTCAGACTCGGTAAGGATGATCAGGAGGAGGAGCAAAACAAAGAGGAGTCCCATGGTCACAAGGAGCAAACGGAGGACACTTAAAACAAACTTATTCACCTGTTCCTCCTCTGGCCTGCCGTGCCCCTGACACAGGGCCCTCAGCTCTCCCCCAAGAGCCTCCACCTCTGCAGCAGTTGGAGTGCTGGCCTCAGACTCCTTCTCCTCTTCGATGCTGCAGGTGGCCCCATTGATCTGCCGGGAAAGCAGCATCAGCTCCAGGCTATGCTCGGCCACAGGGGTGGGCAACACACTGTCTGCAGGGCTGTAGGCTTCGTCTGCAATCACAGCGACTCGCTCGTTGCTGTCTGCCCGGCTGCTTCTCACGTGAGGCAGGAAGGTGTCCCCATGGGAGGAAGAACGCACTGGGGTGGAATGGGCACTGTCCCGTAGGGACTCCAGGCCTGGAAAGGCAAAAGGAATAGGAGTAGGCTTTCTGGGTCCCAGTGCACACTTTGCTGTCTGGTGGAGGCACACCCATTCTGTTTTAGGTTGTTACTAAAATTTTGCAAGGAAGTCCTTCTGCACAGCCCATGTGATCAGCAGCAGTGGCCACTACACCGTTTTGATGTATCAGGAATAGGATAAAAGCAGCAGCAGACATGAGAGTGGCTGTGGTTGGAAGGTTTTTTTTGTTTTTTTTTTTCTTTTTACTTAGGGTTTGGGCAAGATTTGTTAAAGATTCTGCCTTTCTGGCTTTTGATGTCCTGGGCCTGGTTTTAGCCCCAGTTGAAAGACAATCTGAATCACAGACTATCCCTGATTCAGAGCTGGGGCCACAGTTCAGGGAGGTCAAGTCTCCCTCTTGGGCTGAGTGCCTTGAGAGGCAGGAATGGGGAGAAGATTGTTTTGCTTTACTGGGCCTCATCAAATACTGATTCTGGAGCTCCATGTCCTTCTAACAACCCAGCAGGCAGCTCCTTGAGCTCATGAGGTCATCTTTTGGATCGCTGCTGCTGGTCTCTTCAGCCTCCCACTTCTAGCTGTCCTGATTTTAGGGGATGTGAAAACCCTATCTGCTCTTCCTTAAGTGGTCTCTGATGGAGAAGGGAATAGCCCCTGGCTAGCTCTCTTTCTTTTCACCTTAGAATGAGCTGGGTCCACAGGAGGCTGACAATTCCCCTGTCTTTACACACTCAGAGTGCAGAGTGGTCTCTGAGAAGATCTTGTTGGCTCAGGGTGGAAATTCTCTTACATCCATTCTGGGGAAGGGTCCTCTGCCCCCTAAAACTACCCATTATCTCTTTACTTTCTCAGATGTAACATTTCTGTCTTTCCAAGGCTCAATCTCTGGTAGTGAAAAACAGGAGCTGGTTACTTTGTGAAGTAAACAGCAGCCACTAGGCCGGAGGACGTGGGCCCAGAGTCACCAAGTATGGCCCACATCACAGTGCTCCCAAGGAAATGGCTTCTTGTTTCAGGTTCAATGTCTGCATTTTCCATTCCTGGCTACCTTTTTTTTTCTTTTTTTTAAGATTTTATTTATTTATTTGACAGAGAGGACGAGTAGGCAGAGAGGCAGGCAGAGAGGCAGGCAGAGAGGCAGGCAGAGGGAGAGGGAGAAGCAGGCTCCCTGCTCAGCAGGGAGCCTGATGCGGGGCTCGATCCCAGGACCCTGGGATCATGACCTGAGCCGAAGGCAGACACTCAACCGACTGAGCCACCCAGGCGCCCCCATTCCTGGCTACCTTGGGGGTGCCAGAGTGGCTCTGGCTCTCCCTGAATTTGTGGCCAATGGCAAGAGAAGCCAGTCCCCCTTCCATTGCTCTGAAATTGACACTGACTTCTGCAAGACCGAACCAGTTCCCAGCTCTGTAAAGGTTTGACCTAACTAGGGCTGATTAGGGAGTTTTTCAGTTCAGGGCTAGCTTCAGAAGCCCAAGGGTCTCTCTTTAAAGGTGGCAGTAACCTTTCAGAAGTATTGAGTTTCATTTGGTTCTCTTGTGCTGTAGCCATATGTACCCAGGCAGCCTGCCTGCCTGCCTAGCCTGCTGGAGCCCATTTCAGCATAGGTACAGTTAAGGGTTCTCCAGGGGAACAAACCCTGGGTTATAAATGGGTGGGTTGGGGTGGCAACAGCAGTCCCCTGCTGTCCACCTATACTCCCTATCACCTCATCATCAGTGTATTTGCTACAGCTCTCAGCTTCTGCTTTCAGGAGCTCCTCATGGTCCCAGTTGTATTTTGTTTTCCTGTGCTAAAATCTTAAGTTTGTATGTTTTAAACTTTTTAAAGTGCTTTCATCTTTCCACGAAGTCGTGAAGGCAAGAGGTTACAGAGCTTGCCTAATGACATGTGGTTGGTTGGTAATGGGAAAGGCAAGGATAGACTGCAAGCCTGTTTCCTGATGCTAATGATCATTAGTTAGATTTTGGGCCAGGATGAATTAAGTCTACAGCCTACACCTGCCTTAGATTTAGGTCCCAATTGCCCAAGAAACTGTTGTGAAATAATGTGAAATTAAGAACTCGCCCCTTGTTCCAGAGCTCTTGATGCTCCTTTGATCTCCCCCCCGCCCCCGTTTTTCTCCCTTATTCCTGCATTTGCATAAGCAGCATGAGGAATATATGGTAGTATGTAATGAGTTCCTGATAGAACAGAGACCTTTAAGCCCTGATCACACATGTGTTGGTTCAGCTCCTTTCCCACCCACTCCTCCACCCTCCTTCCTCTGGAACCTCAGCACCCCCTGTACAGGGCTCCTCATAATCTTTCTAAAGGCTGTCTCCTCACAGAGACAACTCTACCAGATCTTCCAAAGCACAACCAGCTTAGCTACCAGAAGCCACTTCAGCGCAAACTTAGCTTGGCCTACAGTTCAGCCCTAAGCTTGCTGGGGAAGGAGAGAGGCAAAGGCTGTTACATCAGAGAGAACAAATCAGACAGACACCAGAAACCACATTATAAGTTGTTGGTGCTCTCAGTAAATAAGATAATGGATATGTATGCATTTCTAGTAAATTGCCTGACAGACAAAATTGCTCAGTGTTAGTCTTCGGTTCCCTCAACAGACCTCACCTGTAAGGTTATTATTGCTATGTCAGGCTAGTCTTGTATAGAACTTTAGGTTCACTAGAAACCACCACCCCTTCATCAAGCCCGTTATTCTGGGATGGACAGGGTGGGTACCGTGGGTGGGAGCTGGCAAATGGCACAGCAAAACAGAGGAGTCTTTTTTACCTTGGATGTGCTCCAGCTGATTGCCTTGCCCAGAGGTGGCTTCCTGTGGGCGGGGGGGCACAGTGGTCAGGAGCCTACCCTGGAGCCGGGGCCCCATCCTCACGATGCGCACACTCAGTGGCCGAAGGCAGTGATTAGTCAACCGGAGCTGAACTCGGACTCTGGTGTGAATCTTAATCAGACTCTTCCCCATGGTGGCCCAGGCAGGCAGACACTTCTTCAGTGGAAACCAGCTGATCTCTTCATGGAAACCAGCCAGGCAGGGGGGATACAGAGGGAAAGGATGGAAAACCAACTGGGGACAAAGGATTTTTGCTGACCTCAAGCCATGGCAGCTCGTTCACAGTGCCTCCTGTGCTGGAGAGAGAATGTCAGCTCTGCGAGACAGAACAGGCTGAGCTTCAGGGAAGAACAGCTCTAAGAGGCCAACGTTATCAGGGACTGGATTCAGTCAGAAGCACTTAGAGCCATAAAAAGTAATGCTTCCCTAGCATGTGACTGTTTCTCGGAGCCCCGTATAAGGGCCCCAGACTTCTCAGAGAGTGAAGTACCGAGAGGGCAGAGAACAATCCCACAGGGTAGGGAGCATCCCATAGTTCCAGAAAATGCAGGATGTGAAGCTACAAAGACATTGGGCTTTGGGTTGGGTGGCTCTGAAGTGTGAGGTGGCAGCTCTGGGGTGGAAATGGGCTGTGTCCCATCCACTGGGCTGTACGCTATTTGGCTCCCTGCTGCTGAGCTGTGCCCCGCAGGGTGCAGTGGATAAAAGGAATCAACATACCCGAGCATCCTCTCTGGCTAAGCCTGTGCTAACAACACGTGGTATCTTGGCATCCCTGAGAGCAGAGGGAAGGGCCAACCAGTGTACCATCATCTTTTTAACGGTCCCAGCTCATTGGAATTACATGGTCTCATTCAAATTGTAGTCTTATGTTACTGTTTTTGCAATTTTCCCATTGTTTTTAGAGATAGCAACCAAAGCTTTCCCCCTGGAAAAGGCAAATAGTTTCTGTGACATTAATTTATGTGCCATATGGACAATAGGAAAGAGTCTCTGATGCAGCATGAACCACTTTCAAATGTCCATAATTTCCTGGGAGTTTTGGTGGTTAGTGCCCTTCTTCTGAGACCCCTCATCATTTCTCTCAGCCCTTCCCTGTCTGGTTAGGTGTACAGTGAGGGTCAGCTGTGTTTGCTGGGCGCTTTAAAGGTGAAACCCCTCTTGAGAGATGGTGTAGCTCAGCTCTCTGGGAAATAATCCATTCTTTATCTCCCCAGGCTTGATAATCCCTGCACTGATAGAGCCACTTAAATGCTAAAATCTTTTTTTTTTTTTTTTCCCCACATCCAAACCAGATGTCCATCTGCCTCTCCTCACTGTGAGCCTGTTAGTGTCATTCCTGCTGGGGCAGTTCTTAGCTGCTTCTACTTTTGTCCTCCTGAATCTAATGGGTCCTAGGCTGAGGGCCATGACTGGGGATGAAGGCTGTTCTGTGCGCAGTCAGCCTCGGTCAGGCATGGGGTGTGAGCAGCAGGTTGGCTTGCTGAGTAGCACACGGGAGCCTGCTGTGCTATACAGTCTGCCAGGCGTGAACTTCCATGGGGGCTGAGATGGTGACGGTGTGCCCTGGCCCTAGAAGTCTCTTCTTTACTAGCTTCCTTGGTGGCCTTCCCCTGCTGCACCCTCCCCTGGCATTTTACAAGCAAAGAGGACTATTTCGGATGCTGAGGAGACTCCTGCTGCTACAATGGGAGAAGACAGCTTCTGGGAGGATGCTGGGGGCACAGCCAGAGCTGGTTGGGACCTGGGGCAGCCTCGTAGCTTGTCTTGGGAGAGCTCAAGGACTGGTTTCCCACTTCTTAGTAGTTCTGCTAACCCTGGTTGGCAACTACTATAAATGAGTTATACCCCCACATGGACAGCCTGTTTTCCCTTTTCTGGGAACATGGGTTTTACTGGACATTCTTCCATATGCTGGAGAACAAATGCATACGGCTCTTCCCTAGACCTGTATTAGTGCTCAGCGCCAGAGGGTGGCTTTTTCTCTGGGAGGACAGCTGTTCTGACTTTTTACAGGAGCTTTGAGGTGAACCTGGTGCCTTCCGACCTCAGGATGGATAGGAAGAAGGGCCACAGGGGGAGGAGAAAGTTATGTTTCCTCAAAAGAAGAAATTCATTCTGTTTTCCTGAGATGAATGCCCCAAAAGAAGAGGGACAATGAGAGCTATGCTCAGTTCTCCGGCTCAGCCTAAGACTGGAGGAAAAACCAGGAGCCTGTGTCTGATGACAAACCTCAGTAACTTCATACTTTGCATAGCGATTATACTTCGTAGTTCAGAAGGCACCCTCCCACACCCACACCCCACTCTACGGTGGGGGCCACAGGCTCAGAGAGATGAAGCAACCTGCCCTAGAGAAAGTACATGGCAGAGCTCTGATCTGAATCTCATCTTTGACTTCCAGAGCAGGCCTCTTTGCACTGTGCTTGTTCCCTGTCCAGTAAATGCTTTAATCTCTTTAAAGTACTTCTGTGTACATCAGGTTCCTCACAGCCCATGGGTAGGTACGCAAGGAAGATAACCCTATTTTACAAATAGAACAACTAAGATACTCAAATAATTAAGGCACTTGATGTGGTTCCCCGGCCAGGGTTCTCAACCCCTAGACTGTAGTTATATACCAGACTTAGATAATGCAAAGTCAGTGATACATAAAATCCTAAACACAAACCCATGATCCTCACAGGGGAGCCGCAGAGTGATGTCCTTCCTAACCTAAGTAGTTCTTTATTTTCCTTAATCAGCATTCCCACAGAAAGGGCAAAGAGTCTTCCCTTTCCAGGACAGGTTTGAAGCAAACCTGCTGCTGTTCGTTGCAGCTTTAGATCTTCTGAGGTCCTACAAAAACATCTTCGGGAATGAAAGCATTCAACTTTATACCTGTGGGGCAGCTGAGTCAGTGACCATGAGGGAAATATTCCAGGAGACTCCTATCAGTATTAACTACCCAGGGAGTGGAGAGGTATCAGGCTCAGCTACTGCAGTATCTAGTTCAGTGAAGATTCACAGACTTTGTCTCTTCCCCCCCAGGACCACCTCCTCCAAAGGGAGGGTAGGATAGAGAGAGGTGGGGCATATGAGATATCCCGAGATCATGTTAAAGAATTCAGATAGCAAGAGGACAGATTTCTCCCACTGAAATAGAAAGTGGTAGCAGCTATTAGGATGCTTCAGAACTAAGAGTTCGTTTCTTGGTTAACTGCCTCAGCCGCCCTGATCATTTAAACTGTGGAGACTAGTCTGATCTGAAAAATAAGTGAAAAGCCTCTTGATGGAAAGCAGTTTCAGAACTGCATGGAACCTGTTAGATGTAACAACACAGTCTCCCAAAGGTCTGCCCCAACACTCTCAGATTTACACCCCCTCTTAGACTACAGCTCAGCAGGGTTGGGTGGGCTTATCCTTCACCTGACACCCAGCTGGTGTTCCCAACCACTGCATGAAACCTTCTCTCTTGCACTGGAGAAATGTGCTCCTGTCTCTAGTGCAACTTCTGTTCAAGGTCCCTGAGACGAAGTGGTCCAAGTCAAAACTTAGAGGAACCCCATGGTCCTCTCCAGAGCTTATGCTCACCTTCCATGATGGAGATGTGAACAGCTCTTCTGCGGGTCCTGGGGACACTGCTCAGCCTTGGGCCATGGGTTATGGAGGGACAGCTGCGGCTGGGAACCATCCCTGCTCTGAGGTTAAAGAAAAAGAGAACTTTGTTAATTCAGTGCATAGACAGATGTGGTCAGGACTCAGAGTTGAGAAGTAGCTGCTAGAACTGCCTGGCTGTGTTAAGTTTTATTTATTTATTTATTTTATTTATTAAAAGTCTTTAATACCTATTTTTTGCCTTTAGTCCCTGGATTCCAGTCAGAGACACTGCTTTAGACTCGTCTCCCACCTCATATCCTAGACCCACCTGAGCCTTGCTTTCGTGCAGCAATGGTACCGCTGGTCTCTGGGCAGGTTCTTCAGGATGCAGAGCCCAGCATAAGCAGTACTATAGAAAACATGCCTGAAAACTGATATGGCAGCCTCTCTGACTTCTGAGAGAGACTGCTGTTGGCAGGGGGTGCCATATGAAGGTGGTAGTAATGCTCCCATTCCCAGAGATCAGGCTGGTTGGTGAACCCTAGCTGTCTTGGCCAATCATATTCTTTCTGGATCTTACTAGGTTTAGGAGATATACGTGATGTGCAGTTATACATGAAGCAAGGATCTCAAAACTATTTTAGACCTAGTGTGGTAGGGCTGTGGGGCTATCCCTAGCTTTCTGTAATGGATTGATTCCAGAACTAAGGAAATCTTGCACTTTGGACATGTCCTCCGTGGCCTATGACCACTTTTAGGATTTGGGAGGACAGTAGAGAAGTACCCAGGATGTGGTACTGGGTACTACGCCCTCCCCCGTGCTCCCTCAAGGCTCAGGGATACCAGGGTCAGACTGTTCCCCATGCCTTTAGCTGAGATGGATCTCTTCACCTTCCTGCCGTGTTCTCCTTCCCCTTTTGTGAGAGCCACTGCATCCAGAATCTTCAGAGTACTGAAACTGCTGCCTTTTTGGAGCTTCTGGGATCTGAGCTCAACTGGTTTGGGGGAAGTCCGTGGCAGCCTACCTGTGTATTTCTGGTGGCTCCCGTTTGATCTTCGCACTTGACTCCATTACTTCCTTTGCAACTCGGCCACTATAAATAGTATAATAAAACAAGCAGCAAGGGATGAGACGGTGTTCTAGCACCAGGCTCCTGTCTAAGGCTTCAGATACTTTGGGTGAACTGGGAGGTGGCCTCTTTGGCCTAGCCCTTCCCAATGTTTAGGTCACTGAGGAAGGCTTGCTTGCTGGGTAAGTTCTAAGATGTCCTGACAGCTTATCTTAGAAAGCTCTCTATCTCGAGTCTTTGGGATTTTCCATTTTCATTTAGAAATGATTTCTCATTGTCCAGCATGTTCCAGAAATATTGCAAAAAAAAAAAAAAAAAGAAATCTTTAGACAGACATGAAAAGAATCACTGCTACAGTTCTTATTTCACTGCTGTTGTGAGGGCAGAAGGAGAAGATACATATTTAAACCCTGCAGACAAACTGTGGCAGGGAAGGAAAGAAATAGTCAAAAGGACAGGAGACAGGAGAACTGGATGGGAACCTCAGGCTTTTTTGGAGGTTCCCAGTTTCTTTGTTCTCAAGGATAAGGACCACTGAGCCACTGTTCTCCAGAGAAGGGTCTGAAAATAGGTCCATAACAGTTACTTACTGTCACTATTTACCTGTATCGGAACCGGCTCCCTTTAAAGAATAAATTGCTGCTGGACACTGTGCGGACTTGGCTTGACTTCTCCAGCCTGCAGCAAGGCAAAGTCCAGTGTGACAGATGGCCTGCAACTGCCTCACAGGCTAAGGCAGCGCATTCCCAGCTCCTTCCAAAGGCTACTTGAGGAAACTCTTCAGGAAAAGGCCTTTCACAGCCTGGCTTGTCTCTGACTTTCCTTTAGGACCTGAGAGCTTCCTCACAGCCTTAGCGCTGGAGACAGTCATGTTGAAACCCATTTTCACGTCAGGAGTGTGAGGGCTCCCCAAGAGTGCTTCATGGGGTTCACCAGGGGGACTGAGACTAAATGTTACGGATGGTGGTCTGGGGGAATAATAGAATGCCACTCATCAAATTTGAGGCCATTTGTTAGCAGTGTGACCTGGGGCAAATCTCTTTCCTTTCTTAGCTTTGGTCTTCTTACCTATAAAATGATGGAGCTACTTGACCTCAGGAGTCCCTTCCAGTCCTAGTATTTGATGATACATGTCCATGTCTGGGTAATTGTGGGTGGAGAAGAGAGTACGGGCTGCCCTTCCTATTTCATCCCCCTCTTGGAGAGTCATAAAGTATGTTCTGTTAAAGACTCTGAGAAGTCCTGAAATGAACAAACTAGCTTAACTTTAATATAAGTTCCATCATTTATTTGAACTTGGAATCATTCCCCTTCTCGCAGTAAGCCTATTAGCATCACTTTCAAGGCTGTAGACAGCTGATGTGGAGGCTCTGGAAGGCCATGGGCACTGTAAAATATCCTCTTAGGTGACTTCTCTGATCCCAAATGGCCCTCTCACACTTAGAAAAGGAAGCTGGGGAGAACCATCCAGAGTGAAGCCTCCCAAGACCTGACTCAGCTTACAACATGCCCTGAGGTGCCTGGAGTGCTGATCTAGACAGGAACCAATCTGGGTCTGAAGCCTCTGTCATGAGCAGGCAGTCAGTATTTAGGGAGCTGTCTCCCAAATCCATGAATAGCAGTTCCTGGGAGATACCATCCCCACCTGTCTCAGGGTTCTGTGAGGCTCTGAGTCTCCTTGTCTTCTTGCCCAAGCACGTTCTTGAGTCTGACCTGCCTCCCTTCAAAGTACTAGGCCAACGGCAGGGCCAGGGATCTGCACGTGAAAGGTGCTCAGGGTGATGCCCAAGTGGCTGCTGCTAAGACTTGGCACAATTGGGGATCTGACCCCAGCTAGAGGCTTTTAACACTTAGTAAAGAACATTAAGTAATCAGTGGAAAAGTGAAAAACAGCCTCAGTTTCCACTGAGGGTGTTGGCAGGACTAGTGGGGCGGTGGGGGCTTTATTAATGGAAAGACTCAGACACTGAGTTTGGTCACAGATGCAGAAGCACAGTTCTGTTCCCATGACACAAATAGAAAAACAAAGGTCTTCAGAAATGGTGTGGACATGTTTTCTTGGCTTTCCTTGGACAGCTAGGGACTGAACAGGAGGGAAATTTGACCATGCAAAAGTCTTTTCTGAGTGTCTTCTTCAGAAGATGAAAGAAGCCCACTCAGGTTATAATTCAGGCTGCCCATTCAGCTCATCCCTGATTCTGGTATCAAATGCATAGAAATTATTAAGCAATTCAGAAAGCCTTTCCAAGAAACAGCGTCTGGGGCTGTGGCCCTAGAAGGGGGAGGACCAGTTCTGCCAGCCAGCATCCCATAGCAGCCAGCAGGCAGCAGCAGGAGAATGGTACCCCTCCAGCTCAGAGCAGTTCTGCTCTCTTCAGGATCCTTGAGGTTACTGGAGGGAGAACTATGGCTTGTCAGAGGCAGAATATACCACAGACTTTGTCTTATGTTGTCCTGATTAAGATACAGCTTATTAAAGTATAAATCATTGCATTCTATTTTTAAAACAAGACCAAGGGTTTTAGTAAAACATACTTTATCTGGCGTCATCCTAGTTTCTTGATGGGCTATTTCTTTGTTCCCTAATGCCTTTATAACCACTTTCTTAATCAAAACAGCACAGAAGCCTCATATACTTTACAAATCCTGTGGTAATCAAAATTCTTGCCTTTGGCCCAAAGCTGGCTTTTCCATAACAGACAAGTCCTTGCCCCCCTTCCTGCTACCCTGCTCAGGCTCCTGGGCACTTGGGTCTGTTACTGGCAATACCTCTGGCAATGACCCATCAGGAAGGGCTAGCACCAACCCCAGCTCAGCAGTAGGCCACCCACTGGGGAGCAAGCCCCAAAGGCTCTCCAAGGCTTAGAGATCTTTCTGGCCTGCCTCTGCTCCTTCATGGAGCTGTCTGTCCTTTTATGGGCCTCCTGTGGCTCTGAATGGCTCCACAGGGCCAGCTTGATTCAAGTCAGGTACCCAGGGGCTTTTTTAGGCCCAAGCCTTGCCCTGAAAAGACCCCTAACTGCTTTGCCACCGGGAGCTGTCCAAGGACGTCACAAGGTGGACCCCCTGGACATCTCTGCTGGAAACACATTCCTGGACCTCAGTTATGTCCCTCTAGGGAGTACAGACATCCAGAAAGGGGTCTGAGTTTTATAAGGAAGCTCAGCCTTGTCATCCTATGTCTCCTTTCTCAGTGTTCCTCAAACTTTCCTGCCCATAATTACTCTAAAAGTAGCTTTTATGCTCGACTCTGATAAAGATAGTCCCTGTTGCGTATGTCCACTCACTTGTAGAAGGCTTGGTTCTCGATTCCACATTTCCAGAGGTGCTTGCAGGCTTCTGGAGTTGGAGCAAAATATGTGAGAATAATTTTCTTTTCCTACAAAAAATCCCATATAGAAACAGCTGAGTGTGGATGGAGAAGCAAAGGGTGAAATGGCCACAGGACACTGACCCCTGGACTGTCTGAGGGCTCCCCAGGACTGCAGGAAGAGATTTCAGATGGGGGAAGGAGCTGCCTGGCAGCTGGCTAATTGGAAGAGAAGGCCTGCAGGACCCACTGGGGCAGAGCTCAATTCAATAAGTTCACACCTGGCAGGCCCAGTACAGTAAGCCTCAGCTCGTACAAACTGAAGCAAGACAGCCCTCACCAGAGAAAGTGTTAGTGTCATTTGGGATTTTTTTACTTCTTTTTAAAAGTTTATTATCTTCTTGGAATTTTCATATAGAAGCAAAAGAATCTTGCATTGTCTGCATTTCCTGGAGGTATGGAACCTCTGGGTGTCACCAGCATCCTGGAGGAAAGTCCTGGGCTCCAGGGCCTAGCCATTTCTCCATCCCTCACCTTCAGGTCTTGGCTTATCATTCAGATGGCTTAGTTCTACCTGGATACACCACTTTGGTTCAGTCCTGGCCATCAGGAACCACTCAGTGTCCCAGCCCTCCCTGAAGAGAAAGAAGCCAGCACTCACCTCTTTCTGACTTACGTATAAATAGAAAGTCTTTCCTTCAAATTTCAGCTTGGTCACCTCATTCCTACAAGCACAAAGAAAGCACCTGTCACCTTGTTGTGGGCTGCTTGTTCACAGCTAAGTCTTGTAGATGCACAGCCCACCCTGACTGGAAGGGGCTCCAGGCACAGACACAGTTTTAGCCAAAATTAGAACTGAAACAAGACAGCAGCGCAGTGGCCTTAGAGAACAGTTGCTGAAACAGTTCAATCCACAGTTTTCTGGTTAATCACACTATAATAATAGGGTGATAGGAGGAATTCGGGCTCATCAACAGTGGCTGTAAAAGGGAAACCTTTGCATGGGAAGTGAGTCTAGGTTGAGTGGTCCCGGGCCATTTCAGGATTTAGTTCATAATACAGGTGCATTATCTGGATGGGACTGTCAAATGTAAGATGCCACCGGTAGCTGATGAGGCCAAAGTTCAAGATACAGCAAATAATGAAAAACAATGCAACCAGGTTCTGAGGGAGTTGAGTCTTTCAGGTGACTGTGCCACTGGATGGAAAATGCAGTTTAATGCAAACAAATGTCAAACGATCTCAGGGAGGGGGGGCGGGGCAACATACCAAAGAGAGAGAACAGATTACATGGAACAGTCATGCAGCGTACTGACCAGGAAAGGGGCTTAGGGGTTTTTGTAGAAAAATCCTTGAAGCCACCAGCCCAGTGAATGGCTGCAGTAAAAGAGGCAAACAGGATACTGGGGTACGTCACCCGCGGGACAGACACAAATCAGAAGAAGTGACATGGTTACTGTACATGGCACAGCTTAGACCTCACCTTCACATACTGCTCTCAGCCTTGGTTACATTTACAAAATGGAAAAATGACCAGGGTCTTGGTGGATGTCCCTGAGAGCCAGAGAACTAGGCCTCAGCATCGGTCACTCCTCACTTCTCTTCCATTTGCCTGACACAGCTGCCCTTTGGATCCTGAAGGCCCTTCCATCTCACTGGGGGGTGGAGTCCTTATTTTGGTACCCAACTGGGACCCCCAAGGAGGTCAGACCATGCCTATTTGCCTCTACTTGGCTTTCTTCCTCTTTGCAGTCTCTAGGGAGATTTTCTCAATATCTTAGGAAGTAGCAGAAAGGTAGTGAGAACCATGTACCTAATTTACTACTGGCCAAAATTTAGGGGACAGAGGAAGGTCACTTGCTTCCTAGAAATCATGGCTGGGTCAGGATGAGAGCTCACAATTTGTGACCACCAGTTCTGAGCTAATACAAGCACATGGTATTCCTTGTTTGAATCCCTCCCATTCAATCAGTCTCTCTCATACACATTCAGAATACAATAAATATTAGTTAATTAATATGTAAACAAATACACTGATCATCTAGGCTTCAACAAGCAAGATAGGAAAGTAAGGAGCATTCTATTGAAAGTGAGGTTAGGTCTACATCTGTTATTTTAAAATTGAGACACAGTGAAAAGGAGACTTCCTGAAGAAGTGGGATGTGAGAGAAGACACAGAATGAAAAGTGTTGGGGAGAATCAGGTGAGCATCAGGGCTTCTGGATGGGGAAGGATACTTTGGACTGCAGGGCCCTGTAACAGGTGTGTCCTAATTGTTTTTAGCTACACATGCCCTCTACCAGGAACCTCATGAGACAGCTACCCTGATCAGGGTGTGGGCCAGGATCTGGGCCCTCTAAGCGCTATCAGACAACCCAGCTATATCCAGGAAGCAAGTGCTCCTCACTGGGAGAGCAGTGGCCTGACCCTACTCATTGCTTTTTTCTGAAAAGTATTTTCTTAGAAAGGAGACCCCAAACCCTCACCATTGTCACCCAAAGAGCACAGTGAGTGGGCCAACTTCAGAAGGCCTAGCAACGAGCTATTTTGGGGTATGCCCTGGTTACTCGGTGCAGCAACCTGCCTTGTGAAGTGGCTGTTTTCCTGGGGGATGGGTCCTGACTGGTCGTGTCTGGGGGGCACTTCCATTAGCACTCTGGTTGATGATCATATTGACAGACTGCGCAAGAGCAGTAGGGTTGGAAAGGTGGTGTCTGTCCACAAGCTCAGTGGGGGAGCTGAAGAGGACACAAGAAGAGAGATGCCCTGCAGCACCCCCAACAGAAAGCTCGCCAGGAAACAGCTTTGTCCTCAGATTCCCCATCAGCTCTTCTGGAGAAGGCAAAGGAACCAAGACAGGAGCAAGCTTCCCCAGCTGAGATCTGCTGGGCAAGGTAAGCCATTTGTCCAAGCTCAGGGGAGGAGTTGGCCAGCTTAGACTTGGCAGTCGAAGGCCAAAAAGGTACAGAAATCACAGGGGCTTAGTAGAATATACAACATGTTCTGATGAGGCTGAAAGATGTTTGCAGGCCAGAAAAAGGGGCTCCAGGAGAGCCAAATGTCCATCAATAAGGCAGTCTGTGCTGCATCAGCTCCCAGAACCATCCAGAACAGACCCAAAACTGACAGGGGAGAGAGGGAGTAGTTCTCCTCAGAGTAGCTTCAGCTGAAGCAGTAGCTCTTGCCTGCTAGAAATGGGAGTGGGAGGAGGGAGAGGGGAAGATAGGTGGGGATGTGACTCCTGGAGGCTGAAGACACCTGAGCCCTAAAGAGGGACAGGAGAGAGACTGGGCAGCATCTGTGCTTGTGCAGGCAGTGCCCGCAGTGGGGGTTGGCCTGACGAGGGGGTTTTGCCAAGGATAACTTGCATCTGGCCTAAGGATGGGGATTTTGCAAGATAACTTACATCTGCCCCAAGGGTGAGCCCCTCCTCCCTTAGGCCAGTGGTTAAGGGAGTAAACAGCCATGCAGATGCTGTGGTCCTCAGTGGGGGACAGTCCCAAGGACTCAGTTCTCGTAGGAACTTTGCCTCCCTAACATTGGCTCCGGCCCCGGGTCTCTCATCATACCCGGAAATCAACCCTCTACACTCTTTCTCCCTCTGGAGAGGCTGTTGGCTCTCAGGAACACCCCTTTGGAAGAACAGGATCCCTAGGAAGAGACCACTACCTTGATCAGTTATCATTATGGATGCAAGGCTTTGAGGGGGCTGAGAACCATAACTGCCCAATCACAGACAAAGGACATGGGAACCATAGCCCTCCCCAGCTGGTGAGGTATAAAAGGCCTGTTTTGGAAATGAAGATACTCACCATTTAATGAAGTGGACCCTCTTGTTTCCTTGCAGAACAACGAACCCGAAAGGAGTAAAGGCCAGAAATGCAGCGTTTCCTGATACATCCTGCAACACAGAAGGACCTCTCATCAGGGTGATGCAGGCGTAGAGGTGAAAGGGTGAGAAACGTAGTTGTTCATCGGTGATACAGGGTTAATATGTGGCAGTAGGTCACAGAGGGAAGAGCACTTGGAAGTAACAGGCAAGCTATTTACCTTCCCTAAGCTTCAGTGCCCTCAACTATAAGTTGTAACAATCTTAGAAGGCTGTTGTGAACATGCAGAGAATGGCAAACCCTCCCACACTGCTGGTGGGATTGTAAAATGGCACAGTCACTTCAGAAAGCAGTTTGGAAGTTCTTCAAATTGTTAAACATAGAGTTATTATATGACCCAACAGTTCGTTCCACTCCTAGGTACCCAAGAAAACTGAAAACACGTGTTCACACAGAAACTTGTACGTGAATGTTCATAGCAGGATTATTCATAACCAAAAAGAAATAATCCAAATATGCATCAACTGACAAATTAATAAATAAAGTGTGGTACATCCATACAGAGGGATATTACTCAGCAGTAAAAAGGCATGAAGTAGTGACATATGCTATAACATGGATGAACCTCGAAAACATTATGCTAAGTGAAAGAAGCCAGTTATAAAACATCACATGTTGTATGATTCCATGTATGAAATGTCCAGAATAGGTAAATCCATAGAGAACAAAGATTACTGGTTGCCAGGGCTGTGGGGAAGGGGAGATGGGGAGTGACAGCTAATAGATGCATAACTCTGTTACTAAAACTACTGAATTACACACTTCAAAAGGATGAATTTTATGATAGGTGAATTATATCTCAAAAAAGCTGTTATCAGAGAGAAAGGATGAATGGCAGTTATTATTATGGTGGCCCTACACACCGGGCTTCTGCACAAAGTTTAGCTGAAGAAAAGATAAGAAGCCACCAGCTAAGTGGACTAGCCACCATCAGTCTTATGGTGCCTGAACCATCAAAGAGGCCTCCTGGCCACTGGTCACTATCAGTTTGTCAATCCAGGCTTGAGGTTCTGCTGAGCAAATCCGGGAGGAGGTACAGCAGAAGCTGTAGGTCATGGTTCCCTCATGTGGGAAAATGACCTCCCTGAGAGCCAGGTGGGGGTGGGGCACAGAAAGCAGGTAGATGGATTGTGCTCTGTCAGAGGAACTTCCTTCGTGATAGGGCCCTCGGGTGAGAGACTGCTCTGTCAGGGTGTGTGTTCAAGTGGCCAGAAAATTATCCCAGGATGCTGGCCAAGTGTACATGTAGGACATCTGTCTGAGCCATAGCTCACATGGTGCCATGGGGTCAAGGTCAGGCACCTGGGGTGAGGCATCCAAGTGGGGGCTGTGGCTGTCAGGCTCTCCTAGTCTCTCCCACTTTCATGGTTTGCCTCCCTGGCACACATCTTCAGCCTGATTAGGTCTAAGAATAAGAACAGTGGGGCCTCTGCAGGGCCTCTGCAGGGCCTCATGAGCCTTGCCTCAAGGAAAAAATGCAGTTTTGTCTTAAAACTGTCTCTTTGAGTCAGGGTTACAGGTATGAGCATCTGGGCCTAGCGAATAAACTATATGTTTTGCAAACATTTCCAATTAATGTATTGTTTTTATTGTCCTTTCCTCAGGGTCTTCCGTGATCCCGACACTTGGCTGCAAGCACCGTGTCCTTCAACCCAGGGGCAACAGCAAAAAGCTGTTTAAAAATAACCTGAGTGGAGATACTGTGAAGCCACGGGGCTGATTTTCCTCCTGCCTGTCATCAGTGCTTAGTGGTGGTTATTAATACCTGAGTGCCAGCACTGCACAAAGGCATGGTCCCTGGCGGGGGCACCAGTGCTAACCCAGCAGGTTGGCCTCTGGGGGGGAGAATGCCTGGCCGACATGGGTGAGGGAGGCCAGCCTGCCTCGGATGGAGGGTGGGCACTGGGAGGCCTTCTGCTCATGGTGCAGGCAGGACCCAAGGAAGTCCAGAAACTGCAGGTTCAGAAAGTGACTTGAGGGTGGAAACCTTACCTTATTAGTACTCACAGAACAGGCCTGCAGGAAATGTTTATCAGATGAATGTGTAAGACAATGAGGTGGGCCAGAGGGGCCAGGGGGAAGTACAAACGTGAACAAAAACAAGAGGGGAAGGCACAGGTGCAGCGAAGGTGGGGAAGGCATCTTACAGTGTTGTGAGAGAGAGGAAAGGCCTAGAAAGAATAGGTGGAAGGATGGAAAGGAAGGATCAGGTCAGCAGAGGATTGTGGGTGGCTAGAAATAATGGGTAAAGAGTAGGGAAGGGAAGCAGTGGGCTGGCCAGGGAAGGGCCTCCCTCTGCTTCTTGCACCCCTGACCCCTGTGGGCAAGAGCAGGGCAGAAGAGCGCCTGCCCCATGACCATAGTCATGGGCCCCGTGTCAGACCACTCAAGCCCAGGTTCTGGCTCTGCCACTCACTGCCTGTGTGACCTCAGCTAGGTCCCACCTCTCTGTGTTTTAGACTCCTTGTTGCAAAATTAGGGTTGATAATATTATCTATCTCTTAAGTTGTGCCTGGTAGACACCGAAGGACATATTAGTGGTTGTGTTGTTGTTAATATGAGTTTGTTGAGCTTCATACAAAATCTTTGTAAAAAATGCAGTATTTTACTATTTTTCCTGATGTTGATGGATTTAAATTTTGCTAGTTAGGAAATGAGGGTGTGGGAAGTTGGGGTAGAAAGTGGAAGTCAGTCATTCATTGTTAGGGGCCCGTGGAGAAGGGGGATTTGGGGCCAAAGTGAAGTGGGCAAAAGGGGAAGGAGACAGAGGCTGTGACAGAGATCTGTGAGAGTTGTCCCAGTGACAGGCCTCTCTGGCCAGAGCACAGGGAAGAGCAGGCCCTCCCACAAGCTGGGCAGCACTGGCCAGGCTGTCTGTTGGCACTGTCATCTGCACTGTCCAGACACCTCAGGGCTGGCCTCTGGGTGAAGGCAGATGTTGGAGTTAAAGGGGAACAGCCTCTCCTGACCAGACTGGCTGATTTGGAACAGAGAGCAAACTGGGAATAAACCCCAATTAGACGCCACATCATTCCAATAAGTAATAATAGCCCCTTGAGCAATCCCAGTCCAGTCTCTCACATGAAGAGATCAATTCTCCAAACTGCTTCCAATGCAACAGTTGTGGATGAAGGCTCCTGCAAAGCCTGGCACCTGGGTGTCCACCCGGGCGAGGGCAGCTGGAAGGTTTGCTACTTGTCTCTGGCACGTGAGGAGCAGACTTGGAATGACAGCGAGAAGCCTCACATCTGCACCAGCATGAAAACGCAAACAAGCAGCCACGCTGACACTTTCTCCGGAACCTTCCCAGTTTCTTCCATCTAACATGTCATTCTCGTGTGAGCCTGCCCTTGGGATTTGTGTGCAAAAGGACAAGTTATATGACAAAAAGAGAAAGAAATGAGGACGAGGAGAGAAGTGACACAGAAAGTGGTAACCTGTTCCTCAGATCTTCCATCTTATCAAGCTGGAGGCTATCTTTCCTCTCTGTCCCCTTCCTGTCCTGACGAGATCGGTACCCACAGGACTGAGCATTCATGGATCTGAGAGGTGGAATAAAAACTCAGTCTGGGCGGCCACACAGCACATACTGCCAGCCCCCCCTGCATCAGATAATGGTCTAAAGTATTTAGTTCACTTCTGTAGTTGTGAGGCATAAGATTTGTTTTCAGTTTCTCATCCTTGTGGAAAGAGCTTCATTCTTGGTTTAGGACCCTAGCCCTGCTTCTTATTTGTGACTTACTTAACTTCTCTGAACCTCAGTTTCCTCATTTGTCAAATAAGGACCATAATATATACTTCAAGAAATACTACTTCTATCTGATTTTAGGGTGACGGCCTACATGACTTACTGCCAACACATGGCCAATCGTGTTTTTTCTTGGAGGAGGGCTGGATCTGCACGGAGTCCTTCATATGTTCATGTAGAAACCACCACAAAACTCGACTGCATCAGTTTGACATCAAAGGTTCACCTTAAGATGATCACTCTGCCCAGAAAAGGATTTTTGGAAATCACAGCACTGACTGGTTCTGGGATGTAGGGACATCTGGCCACCTTTGCCCAGTCCCCATGGGTTCCACCTCTGGATACAATGAAGTACGCTTCTGTCTGCTGCCACCCCAGAGGACATCCTGGATATGCCAGAGTCAGAACCAGGGTATTTTTCTGAGATCGTCCAGTTCCCTCTCTGGAGCATGACTTAAACTAATTCAACATGGGTGGGTGAAACCTTTGTTTTCAAAAACCTTAGGGAAGGGGCGCCTGGGTGGCTCAGTTGGTTAAGCGTTCGACTCTTGATTTCGGCTCAGGTCATGACCTCAGGGTCATGGGATCGAGCCCTGTGTCAAGCTCCGTGCTCAGTGGGGAGTCTGCTTGGGATTCTCTCTCCCTCTGCCTCTGGACCTCCCTCTGCTCACATGCATGCTCTCTTTTTCTAAAAGAAAAAAATAAATCTTTAAAAGAAAAAAAGAAAACCTTAGGGAAGAAGATTTCACATGCTCTTCCACACACTTATGCCCATCCCTGAAAACTCATAGCTAGGAACCTTTACATTAAGTCAATCATGAAAATCACCCAGTTTCAATATACTTAAACATGGTCACAAGAAACCAGAGTGGAAATTAGGAGGCAACCCTGTAAGAGTCTTGGTGTCACCCCATTAAAGATCAGAAATGGAAATCTTGTCACATACTTGCCATCTAAGTGGCTTTAGTCAAGTTCTTCATCTCAGCAGTAAACCTACCACTCTCCCCACAGCGTAGCCAGGAGGGGCCCACCTGGGGATGAGGGCAAGTCATCGCTGATTCTTCTTTTTTCTTTCTTTTTTTAATTTTTTTATTTTTTTTATTGTTATGTTAATCCCCATACATTACATCATTAGTTTTAGATATAGTGTTCCATGATTCATTGTTTGTGCATAACACCCAGTGCTCCATGCAGAACGTGCCCTCCTCAATACCCATCACCAGGCTAACCCATCCTCCCACCCCCCTCCCCTTCTTTCTTTTTTTTAATCGCTGATCCTTGTTCTTTTTCTCTGAGGTCAGGGGCAACTTGTCAAGATGGGGAAGGGGGTTTATTTAGAGAGGAGCGTAGGTGGCTGATTATGAAAGGTCAGAGGAATGACAATTTTATTTGTATGGTTGCTCTAACCTAGATCTTCTGAAATCAATTTTCTCCTGTACAGAACAGACATAAAGTTACTTGGTGAACTTGCATTAAATTTTTCTGATGATTTCAGTGGGGTCATCGTTCTCTCTATCAGAATTGGTAGTGAGTCCTTCTTTGTTCCTAAATACATGCCATCTCCCCAGAAGAAAGACTATGAATGGTAACTGAAAAAGCACAGCATGGAGACTCAGGCATGTCCAGGTTTGAGTCCCTTACCAGTAACTCTGGACATGTTAGTTGGTCTCTCAGAGGCTCAGTGTTTTTGTTTTTAAGATTTTATTTATTTTAGAGAGAGAGCTTGAGAGAGACATCACAAGCAGGGGGAGGGGGAAGTGGGTAGAGGGAGAAGCAGACTCCCTGCTGAGCGGGGTAAGAAAACTGGGATCATGACCTGAGCCGAAGGCAGATGCTTAACTGACTGAGCCACCTAAGCACCCAGGCTCAGTGTTCTTATCTCAAAATGAGGACAAGAACATCTTCTTGGCAGTGTTGTTGTAAAGAATAAATGAGATAGTATATATAAGTGCCGGCCAGGTGCAGGCTCTCAATAAATGGAACCTTCATGACTCATCATAAGGCTGGGTACAGGATGGGTATTGTGATGGGTTTGACCACTCCATAAACCTCAACAGGGCAAGAAGCCACAGTCTGGGCCTACAACAGGAGATCCAGGGCAAACAACCAGTCCCAGGGCCCCCTGGAAGGACCAAGATGGTGGCTCCTGAGGTTGGAGAGGTGTCAGAGCTGGGGAATAGATGCAACACTGGGCTGCCAGTGGTTTGCTCCATTTTCCTCCTCCTGCTAGGGGCTCCCGTCAGAAGATGGGGGCTGAGGGGCGATGCAGAGAGCTCAGGATAGCTTGTGCAAGTTCAGAGCCTGGGTATTATTGTAAGCCAGCCAGCTGCTGGAGCCCTCTGGCTGTCCCACCCAGAGTTGGTAGGATCTCCTCTTCCTCGTCCCAGGGCCAGACAAGGACACTCTGGGCAGAAAGAAACCATCAGTGTGGATAAGAACAGCAGCTTCTTAATCAGTCCAGGAGAACAGAGCCCAGCTGAAGTGTTGTTCTGCTCTCATTTAATTATCAAAACGATTCCTCTTCTGTCCTCCCTAGGGCTGCGTGCCCCAGATTCCCTGGGCCCAGTAATTGCCTCTCTGTTAATAGAAATCATCGGTATTTATTACACCGAGTGCTCCAGCTTGTTTCAGCTCTCCTTGTAGCAACATTAAGGCGAGTGCTTGGTAGCATATCACCAAAGTAACCCTACTTAATGACAAGAGTAAAGGCTCCTGAACTGTTCTTGCTCAGGAGGGCTAAGGAAACTATGATCTGGAGCCCAATGAGACGAGCTGAGGGGCCACGTGTGGGGTCTGCAGCAGGGCCCTGACTCTGGGGGAGCAGGAAGTACAGAGCCTGGGAACAAGGGACTGGAAGCCCAGTAAGATGACCGCTCCCACCTTCTCCCTAGAGGGAGTCTCCTGGGGGCTTCTCTTCCTTATAGATACCTAACAATGGGAAGTGACTTGAGTTCAAATTCTTGGTCTCCTACTCAGAGCCCTGTACGCTGTGGCCTCCCAGAGCTTTCATCTTCTCACCTATAAAACAGGAAGAGTAAAATCCACCGCCCAGGGCTGGCATGAGGATTAAATGAGAAAATAATGCAAAAGGATTCCAGTGGGCCTGCCATGGGAGGCATGCCACAAATGTGTCTTCCCTCCTTCCTTCAAGGAATTGATGCTGTGGGGATGAAATGATGAGGGATTGGGCCTCACACAGTGCCTGTTATTAATAGGGGTTCCTTCCTGCAGCCTCTTCAGCCTCTGTCTGGTAATAGACAAACTCATCAAAGGTGGGTCTGAGCCAGGAGCCTCACAGCCCTAGGGTACATGCGGGCGTGGGCTGGACACCGGGCTGGCTGCCACTGTAGCTTCCAGATGCACATAGGCAACAGTAGAGAACCCTCACCCACCTCCACTCAGTTGTGCTCAGGTTCTCTGTCTACCAGCTGGCTTGGAGGTGACCTGGCACCTTATGGTGAAGATCGCTATCTCTAGGCAGCTATGTGTTTTAAGGTCCTGAAGTGACTCAGCAGTTCGTGGAGCACAGTCACTGAGTACCTTCTGTGTACTTTCACACAGATGCGGAAAGCAAGACTCAGAGAAGCCTACAAAGGCCTCAGGAAGCCAGAGATCAGAGCTGCAGCCAGGGCCAGCTGACTCTGAAGCTCTCTTCAGTCCTATGCAGTTTCCCTGCGGATAGTATCTGAGCAATTCGTGGATGTATCTGTATCCGTTCATACAAGGGCATTAGCGAATTCATTTGTAAATAACCATACTTTTTTTTTTTTTTTTTTTGTACTAACAGGCATGAATGTGTTTTCTGACAGTGCTGGCCCCCAAGAACACAAGGGTTATCTGGCAGTGGGTTGTACTGGTGGATAGGGAACTGTGTGGAGTGGGAAAGGTGACCAGGGTTTCTGAGTGCCAGAATGTTCTCAAAGTTCATATTGGAAGTTTCAGCATCAAATCCTATGCAAGAACAAATCACCATCATCTCACCAAGAGGCCAAGGGAAATGCCACTCTGCACCTACATTACTGGGTTCCTTGCTTTCTCTTCTGTTTTTTTTTTTTTTTTCTTTTTTAAGATTTATTTATTTATTTGAGGAGGGGGCAGAGGGAGAGGGAGAGAATCTCAACAGACTCCTTGCTGAGCGTGGAGCCTGACATGGGGCTCAGTCCTATGACCCTGAGATCATGACCTGAGCCTCAATCAAGAGTTGGTCATTTAACTGACTGCGCCACCTCGGTGCCCCTCTATTCTGTTGTTTTAATTTTTGTTGGAAACTTACGGTGTCCTCTCATTAGGAAGAAAAAGGTCAGTGTCCTCTTGTTCCCATAGGATACTGGCCTCCCTCAGATTAGTTTGAGAATCAGCTTTACTGGTGGTACTCTTTCCAGTGGTGGAAAGAGAGAGGCAAAAGCTGGGGAAACTGAGGCAGAAACCAGGAGTGTCAAAGCAACCGAGATGAGGAGATGAAGTGGAGGGACACAGCCACAGGGAGAGGGGAAGAAGCCGTGTCCCCCCACTGCTCTGCAAAGTGACTGTGGCTGCTTGGGCTCTTCTCCAAAATGCCAGACACATGTGAGCAATTACAGAGGTTTCCCCTGGGCAGAGCCTTCCTGGCTGCTTCCTGTCTCCCCTCCCAGGCGCATAACGGAATTAAGTGCGACTCCACTGCAGGTGCGCGCAGTGACTTGCGCTGCTGCGGGCAATAAACCCTGCTCTTGGAAAGAAACGAGAGTACAGGTCAGGGAAGGGCAGGCAGTCCACTGAGCGGCCTCTGATCATTCCCCGTGGGGGGCCTTCCACACTCCTCTCTTCGTTTCCACAAAATTACCCACTGCTGCCAAAGTGGGGCCCCAGCTTTGGATTTATTTAGATTGACTTTGCCTCGGACCCTCTGATGTTGATGTGGCAACCACAAAATTATGCAGCCTGGAAGCCAGAGGCGTTTTCAAAAGGAGTGACACTTTTGCTGGCCTCTGTCGCTGAAAGAGCCAGTCAGCCAGATACTGAGGGTGGCTGGCGCAGGCATGTGCTCCGTCCCTGCCTGTTGGCCTCTGGAGGAGGCAAGGTCAGTGCAGCCTCCAACCACAGGGGTCTTACCTTACACGGGTGAGGGTCCACTCCGTATGTCTCCAACGTTTGTGCTTTTCTTAAAAAGTTCAGCTCTGATGTTGCTGGTGTTTGACCACTGGAATAAAGAAAATGAGATGATTTCAGGGTTTCCTGTTCTCATTGACTCCCCTGAGGTAAACTCTCCATTAAGCAGCTTTCAGGGGGTGGCTCAGTCAGTTAAGTGTCTTGACTCTTGATTTCAGCTCAGGTCATGATCTTGTGAGATCGAGCCCCGTGTCGGGCTCCGTGCTCAGTGGGGAGTCTGCTTGAAAGATTCTCGCCCTCTGCCCCTTCCCCCACTCACTCACGCTTTCTCTTTTTCTCTAATATGTAAATATATATATATTATATGTGTAAATATATATATTATATATGTAAATATATAATATATAATATTATATTTATTTAAAAGTGTTCAGGGTAAGTCTTACACTCTGGTTTTTCCATAGAGTGTGCTCCCTGCCCTGTTCAGGACCAACTTTCAGAGATCCTTTCTAGGGTCAAAAACTCAGATGTCTTCAGACTGAGGCCGACTACATGACGAATGACATGGCCTGAGTGTAGACAGGAGGGAGTGGTGGGGGCTGTGCCAAACTGGGGAGTGCTACCTCACTGAATGAGGGTAGCAGCTCCAAGACTGTAGTCAGGTGGGAATGCGGGGCCCAGCACTGCTAGATGTTAAAAGCACTGCTTTTAAAAGGGAAATCAGAGATACTGCTTTTTTATGTGGTATTTCACAATTTCAAATACTAGGCAGGCAAACAAAACACACTTGTACGCTGGCTGCAGGCCATGGGTTTCTTGTCTGATCTAGACCGAAATACAAAGAAGGGGCCTATATATCTTGCCGGTGCTGCCAACACGTTTCCTTTACCCAAAGGGAACATGGGAATGGAGGGTGAAGAGACAGCAGGAGACAGTGCTGAGCTCCCCAGTCTCCACAATAGCTCTGTTTGTCCACAGGGTGATGACTATGAAAAGGAAACAAGCAGGAAAAGGAAGAAAGCAGCCCTAGTGCCAAGCCTGAGGAAGGGGCCTTTAGTGTCATTCCTTCCGAGCTGCCTGTTCGCAGGTGCTTTCCTGAGCTCCACACAGAACCAGTGACAGGGTCACCTCAGGCGCCCTCAGGGTCCAAAGCCCTGGTGAAGCAGACACTCCTACAGATGCTGGGTTGGTTTCACTTTCGAGGAGGGGTGAGCAGTGTGTCAAGTCAACAGCAACTCTGACGGCTGGTGGGCAGGACTGAAAGTTGCAGATTTCTAAGTTCATTCATTATTTGTCTCGAGCAATATGGGCGCAGGAAGAGGAGGCAGAGCAGGGAGGAGCAGGCCAGATTCCCCCTAGTGTCCTTCTGCAGAGACATCAATCAGCACATTTCTGTGCCAGCCTCCACGCTGCTTGCTGTAAAATCTACCAAGAGATAAAGTGCCCAGTCTGGGCCCTCCAGGAACTCACGTTAGAGCCGAGGGAGGAAATAGACACATTTTTACATAATGAAGATGAGGCCAACCTGTGCAAGCAGGCATTATGTTGACTGCAGATTTCTACAGCCACCAGCACGCCTGAGGTGCGGAGAAGGTGTTTGGGAAATGTCCGTGTGGCAGGCAAAAGGCTGGGCACCAGAGGCAGCTGAGCACCACTGCCCCTTGCAGGGAGCTTCTTCACTCCCTGTCTGCAAGCTGGAGGGTCTTGTGGGCTCCATTCATTCCAGGAGTTGGCCCAAGCCTCCAGGGCCCTCAAAGTGGGCATCATTTCCTGGGGGATCCCCTGTCTCCTACTAGGTTTCTGGATGGCTGTCCCCACTGCTCTGACATGTAAAACCCTCTGCTTTGAACGAACCCTGAACCCTCTCAAAGGTCCACGTTTATTCTGACCTTTACCACAAGGGGCCGCTATTTCCCTAACAGTGATGGGAAGAGCCGGCCTGCTCAAGAAAGGCCACACCAGCACAGGGGGAGGGCTGGGGAGCAGCTAGGATTCCACCTCTGATAGGTGTCTCCATTCCCCTGGGAGGGTGGGAGCCAGTGCAATATTAAGTTGAAGCTTAATATCAACATTAGAAATATCCCCCCCACCCCTTGGGCATTATCCTGCCCCAGGAAGGTAGTTTAAGCAAACATTTTAAAAGATTTTTAAAAATTGTAACATACTAATATGATGGCATGTTTTATTTTACAGCACTGCATTGTATATAGCCTTTTTCTCCATAGTTTATCAGTTTGGGGTATTTGTGCTCCAGCATGCCACACAAAGTAGAGTGCATACACACTACTGCTTTTTTAAAAAAAATTTTAGTGCGCCTGGGTGGCTCAGTTGATTGGGTGACTGCCTTTGGCTCGGGCCATGATCCTGGGGTCCTGGGATTGAGCCCCACATTGAGCTTCCCCTGCTCTGCAGGAAGCCTGCTTCTCCCTCTCCCTCTGCCTGTCATTCCCCCTGCTTGTGCTCTCTCTCTCTCTGTCAAATAAATAAAATCTTAAAAAAAAAAAATATATATATATGTTTTTTAAGGATTTATTTATTTTAGAGAGAGAGCCTTGTGAGGGGGGAGGGGCAGAGGGAGAGGGGGAGAGAAGCAGACTCCCCGCTGAGGGTGGAGCCCATTTTAATACGGGGCTTGATCTCGTGACCCTGAGATCATGACCTGAGCTGAAATCAAGAGTGGAACACTTAACCGACTGAGCCACCCAGGCTCTATTGTTGTTGTTGTTGTTTTAATCAATCTTTGTAGAAAACCCTATATATATGGGTGAAAGGATACATTAATGCTATTTTATGGAATTTGGCATATTCTGGGCAAACTAAGAATCTGAGGGAGACAAGCTTCCTGCTTCCAGCTGCTTCTCCCCTCCTTCCCTCTGTGTCGGGCTGTGGGTTGAGCGAGGCAGTACTGGAGACAGAGCCCCTGCACCACATGCTCTCAGGGCACCCCCAGCGTTTATGACCCAGGCCAGCCCTGTGCAGTCCCATCCACTGACCCGGAAGCCACCTGTCAGCCTGCCACAGACTGAAGGTAGGGGCTTGCCCATTTTTCACAGGCCTGCTCTCATCTATTTTCTCTTCTGTTGTTTCTTTTATGTTTTCCTTTTTCCTAGTCCATGCTTCCCTCTCTCTCTCTCCATTTATCTTAGTGAAGCAGATACCTTTCAGAGGCCATCCCTCTCTGTTTTCCTTACACTGCCCTCAAGCCTCAGCCTACACTACAGGGCTTGGGGTTGTGCTGTCAGTGGAGTACTGAAAATGGCACATCCCAGAGTTAGGAGGACTGGGTCTGCGGGAGCAGAGGATGCAGCGCAGGACTTGTGTGTTCAGGCTTTGGGGGACAGAGTGTCCTGAGCCTGAATGAGTGTCACATACCTGAGTTCTGTCTTGTGAATCTCAGCAATTTTCCTTTCCAGCTTCTCTGAATGTTTTGGGAAAAACTGGAACTTGGAGCTGTAGCCTTCAGGGTGTTTCCCTGGGTCATAATCCCCAATCTCCGCTTGCAAAAGGAAAGCAGAGTAAAACAGTTGTGGAGACAGGTAAATCATCACTGGTAAAGCAACAAGAAATCAACACACAGAGCAAAAGCCAAAGCACACACCAAATTTATAAAGAACAATGGATCTTGAGCATGGCTGTGGGTCAGGCAGAGGGCAAGCCCCTCAGAAGCATGCCTACCTTTGTTTTCCCAGGTGTGCACTCTGGGTTGGTATCAAGCCTAAGCAGAGACACTAGAGCCAAGCCTGTGTTCTGTGGTCACCACAAGTAAATACCCAATAGAAGAGCAGAAGGCTGTATCACGGTCTTTATCCAGTCAGTCTTGAGAAAAGGGACTGGGATCAATGCTCTTTGTGGCAGCACAGGAAAAAGCTTGACCAGGAAGATAGAGTCTCTTGGGCCTGAACCAGATCTAAGTTCTGAGGATTTTAGCAGGGCCACACTGATGAAGGAGCCATGACCCAAACTTAGCGCTTAACTCTCAGTGGAAATCAAATCAAGTGAATGTAATTTGAGTAACTATTCACTGAGGGCTGGCCAGGTGTCAGGCCCCTCTTGGAGAGTGGGAAGACTGGTTAAAACTGGCCATTGAGTTCAGGAGCACCAGGTCCTAAGGCTGATTTCCTAGTTTTCTGCCCGGGGCGGGGCTTTCTCCTCCACCCATTTAGAGAGCAAGAGGCCATCCCTAAAGCTGCTGGGATCTCTGATCAGTGCGCTCTGCGGAGAGTGTGCTCGGCGGAGGGTGCGCTCCGCAAAGCAAGTCACACCCCAGCCCTCTGCACAGGATGTGCTGCGCAGGGAACATCATGCATATGTTAGGAGGAAGTATGTTAAAAAGTGTCAGCTGCTTTGGGGTTGTCTTTTCTCCTTCCTTAGTGAGAGCCACAACCAGGGCCCAGGGAAATCTTGAGGGAGGAGTAAATATTAAGAGGAAAATGTGCCCTCCTCACAGCTGAATATTGTACTTGTGCGCAAATCTATTCATTGTGTCCTCCAGATTACTTGGGAATTTCTATCGTTTAGTAAGAGACTAAAAGCTTTCCTGGGCCTATAGTCCAGAGTGACCTTGAGCCATGAAGTCATTTATTATGATTTTATTTAGGAAGCTCCAAGTGGAAAACATCAGTACTGGATGTCAATTATTTCTTCAAAAGAAAAAAAAAAAGAAAAATTCAATATGGTTGTCAGGGTAAATCTGATAGAAAGACTGGAATTTAAAATCTCACTTAGGACCAAGTTCTCCTTTAAAAATGAAGGGGGCCTCTTTGGGTACCTTAGAGTTGGCAGGCACCTTCTAGACTTGCTTTTTAAAAACAGGAGTCTAAGAAGTCAAAGTTGCAATGTGTGGACTTGTACATTCTTACTGCAGCTATGATATTTCTCTTAGCAGAAGAACTGTAGTTTCTTATTGGCAAGCATTTTTCAGGTTCTCTTCACAAAGTAGCTTCCTGGAGTTCACAGATTTCCAATTAAGAGTTCAGATTCTTTGATGGAAACTGTGATTTTAGTGCTGTGGTCTCGAACAATCTGGTGACAGTTTCAGGCCTAAGGACTAAGAGAAGTCTTGGAAGTGGCACTTAGGAGCCCCTGCACTTCACGGAAGGAGAAGGCATCACATACATGAAGAGTGCATACCTTTCCCGCTGTTTTGCACACAAAAAAAAAAAAAACAAAAAAGCCAGTCGGCATCAGCTGGATACAGAGTCAACCCTGCCTTATTAGGATGGATGCTAGGAAATGTGTCTGTTACTTGTAAGCATTCCAACTTTGACCACTCTGAATGGAAAGATCTCTGAAAGGGACACCAGAATTCCAAGATACTTCATACCTTTGAGATTTGCATGAAAGGCTAGGAAAAAATTGATTCAGATGACTCTCCAGAGTCTCAGTAAGTCTATCAACCAAGGGTAGAGGAAACCCCAGAGAGAGTCACAATGATCTGAAGGCACGGCAGAAAGACCTTAGGCACAGTGTAGGGTTGAGTGGTTGGAGCTTTCTGGACCTAGGGAGTCTAGGCAAAGCCCTCCCATTCAGACTCTGCTTCAAGTTAGATACTGTTTAAACCCACGAAGTAGTCACCTGTGGTAACTGAAATAATATAATCAGTATTTAGCATGAAAAGCAAATTCATCTTGTCAAAAGTCATTACCTTGAAGGATGTAAGCTGCTAACAAGGCAGCATCTGATGTTTTACAGAGGAGGCGGCCATGGTAGAGATCCCTTTTGATCTGTAGGAAGACTAAGTACCTGGAGAGAAAACAGAGGCAGGAACTAGAAAGGATTTCTCTGATGGCTTTAAAGACATAAGGATAGAATATAAGCCTATCAAAATTCTCGTCAGGGCACTTTTTTACTACATTAAAACAAACTTAAAATGTACCACAGAACAAATGGATTTTCCATTTTCCTGAAGACTTACAAGTACTTTGCCCCAAACTGATTTGGGGTTCAATTCAAAACAACCTGTCAGTTTCCTTCAGTAGCTCAAAACAGAATTGGTGCTTCCTGGCAAAAGCACTGTGCCCCACTCCAGTGCTGGCTTTTGGAAGGAGCCAGCCCCGGCCCATTCGGTGCTGAGAAAGAAACCTGCGTCAGCAGAGAGGGGCCAACTGGGCCTCTCTCTGCCGTGGATTCTGGCCGATGTTTCTTCCTAAGAAGCGGAACAGCGGGTGAGGGAACCAGCCCAAGGCCGAGTTCCTCCTTGGCTTACAAGACAACCTGCCCGTGTGTGGAACAGCCTTTGATTATTGGCAGAGCTCAGCTGGACCTCTCAGGATCTGAATAAGCTGTAAGAACGGGCACCAGTGAAGGAAGCACAGCAACTTGTGGCTGGTGTTTCTTCAAACAGAGAAGGCTCTCACCTCAGATGGAAGCAGGACGGCAAGAATAACAGCTAACAGTAGCTGATATGTAGTGAGCGCTTTCTATCTGCCAGTCCAGGTCTTATGCACTTTACATGCACTATCTCATCTAATTCTCACCTAATACTTTGAAATAGGTACTATCATCCCCCCCTTTTTTTTTAAATTTAATTCTAGTATAATTAACATACAGTGTTGTCTTATTGCCCCCTTTTAAGATAAGGGCACTGAGGCTTAAGTGATTTTCTCAAGGGTACACAACTGGGAAGTGGCAGAGCCAGGATGTGAGTTCAGGACTGGTTGGCTCTTGGTCACCATGTTATATGGCCCTCCTTGCATTATAACCGTTTCGAGGTTTCACAAGGAGCTGGGTGGACCCGTCAGAGTGGAATGGAATTGTTGGCTCCATTCTGAAATGTCTTTACAAGGAGTAGGTCTCTGATGTCAAAACTTTACAGGTGCCCTGAGAAGAGCAAAAGCCAAGGGTATCAAACCCTGAAGTGTGTCACCTACCACAGTGCTGCCTTGTCTTGGGGCATCTATGGTTATTTAGAAATATGCCCACAGAGTCTTTGATACTCCTCATTTCCAGAAGTAGAGCTTAATTCTCTCCCTTTGGGTGTGGTTTGGACTTAGTGACTTGCTTCTAACAAACAGAATAAAGCAGAAGCGACACTGTCTAATATCTGAGACTAGGTCATAAAGAAGTGAATCCTCCAGTCAGACCTTCAGAGGACTGCAAGCCCATGAGAGACCCTGAGCCAGGGCCACCCAGCTAAGCCACTCCTGAACTCCTGACCCAAAGAAATGGAGAGATAATAAATGCTTATCATTTTAAGCCAAGTTCTGTGGCACGCTATTAGCCATCGATAACTACAGAACCCCTACGGGAGTAATGGAAATATAAAATCCCTCTAAACTCCATCAGGCTGAACCAAAAAGAAGTTGGGCCCTCCCTGGACAACTAGAGGTTTTCACTGCTTCTGTTTTCAGGCTGAAGAATAATACAGAGGATTCTATGCCCATTTGATCCCGTGAAAATGCCCAAAAGAAAGAGGACCATTGATGGTGTAACTTCTGGGGTGGGGAGGGGTACCAGCAGGTGACTCAGAGCGTGGGCTTACTGATTCAAGTAATTAACAAACAAATGCAGGAGCAATTAAACCTTCTCTCCTAAGGCGCTGATGCTCAAAGTGTGGCCCACAAATCAGGGGGGTCAGCATCATTTGGAAGCTTGTTGGAAATGGAGAATATTAGGCCCATCCTAGACCTACTGAATCATTTTAACAATATCCCCAGGTGACTTATATATAAAGTTTGAGAAGCACTGTCCTAAGAATATTTGAAAACATCCATCTAACCACATCAGGATGGATTGCTGTCCCCACACCAAAGGGAAGGTGAGTCTATAGTCTGGAAGTTGATAAGAACTCTGCTCCTCACCCTAGCAACCCCACTCTGACCCAGTGTTTGCCATGAAAAACTGAAAGAAAAAGACATGTACAGTGAATAATTAAGATGGATCTACCAAATCTACTCGTCTTCACTCTGCTTCCCACAGTAAAATGCCACATCTCGGTATGGGAGAGTGGGAAGGAGGGAGGGAGGCAAAGCCCGGAAGAGGAGGGAGGGGGAGAGTGCTTCTTTGCCTCTCACTGCTCCAGCTCCCACCTTCCCCAGGCTTTGGCAGGATGTGGAAGCAAACCTTTTGTCCTTTACTCACTGATCATTCCCTGGGTCTGAGTTCATATATCACTCCTTCTGTACCTCTCTGTGTCCACAATTCAGGGACAGCACATACCTGACTAAAGGATATATTTGAAAGGGACAACTAGGCTCTGGGCAGTGATTCTCAATGTCGCAGTGAGAACATCCCCTGGGGGGAGCACATCAGAATCTGTGTGTGTCTCCTGGGTTTGAAAAAGCCTTGCTGGAGCTTCTGATTTACTCCCTTCCCACCCAGGGGGGATGTGCTCCTCCTGACACTGAGAACCATTGTCTTTATGAGGCATCTTTATTTATTTTTTTAAGATTTTATTTATTTGACAGAGAGAGCACAAGCAGGGAGAGTGGTAGGTAGAGGGAGAGGGAGAAGCAGGTTCCCTGCTGAGCAGGGAGCCTGACGCGGGGCTCGATCCCAGAACCCTGGGATCATGCCTTGAGCTGAAGGCAGACACTTAACTGAATGAGCCACCCAGGCGCCCCATGAGGCATCTTTATTGATGGGTGCATGGTGGGTGCCTCTAGTGAGCTAGAAAGGTACAGGCTTTCCACTGCTGAGTGGGGTTTCTTTAGACTTCTGGAGGTAGGATAGCTATAGGGGGTCAAGGGTAAGACCACAGGAACAGTGTCAGGCAATGGACAGCAGTTGAAGGGAGTAGGGAAAGGGGGGGGCAAGTCAATATCCTAAAAACAAAGCACAGCTCTCGAAGACAAGAAGTGAGCTCATGAAAGAATCGACCATTAGCTTCAGGGGACAGAGCTGTACTAGGGGTCCCCCTCCCTTTTCTGCCACGGTGGCTTTCATCAAGCTTCATGTTTTGTTCATTGAAGGTGGTAACTAATGAGTCGCTGTTGTTGGACATGAGAATATGCCCCACATGACTCATAGCATCCCTAGACCTCTTCTCAAGAGAACATGGCATATTCTCCCCTGCCACACATGGGCCTAAGGAAGACTATCTTGTTGCCTGAGACACCGCTACTAGGGCCACTTTGTTACAAGGGAAGAGATCAGCCTGCTGGGGCCACCCAGCCCAGCCAACTCCTGATGAGCAGGCTAGTTGGGTTACCCCATCTCAGAACCTCAGAATAGGAGTTAAAGAGCCTAATTCTCTCATACGTGAGGAAATAGAAGGCCAAACATGTAGAGTGACTTGTCTGAGGTGATACAGTGATCAGAATCAAGGAAGTCCTCCTGCCTCAGGGCCTGATGCTTTTTCTACCTCCCTGGTAATTCAGTTAGTTATTAGAGAGAGGGGTCCTAAATGAAGTCAAGAGAACTCTGTCATTGAAGAGAAATTCTCATTAGAACCAAACAAATCAGACCAGAATTAAGACAACAAGCTTATTCCTTAGGACACTTCTTGAGTAAACTTCGCCAATCTCTTCCTGGCCTCATCTCCATTTTTGCTTTAATGCCAATGTTGTCCTAAATTAATGGAAGTGCAAATTGGGACTATCCAAAGGCAGAGTAAGTGAAAACCTAAAAAGACAGCCAAGGAAAACCTGTCTTTCTGTGACATGTACATCTCTCCAAGGTATTGGCTCTGGCACTGTGTTTTCTGGTATCAGAGGGTGGAGATGAATCTACAGATGGCTCCAGAATTAAAGGTTCTGACCTCTGGAGAGAACTGGCATCTCCTGAAGAGCTTCTCCAAAGAGTTCTCACTTTGGCCCTGACTTTCCTTCATCAGATTCTTTGTCCCTGGCTTCCTCTATAATCCTATAATCATCTCCTTGCAGTCAGAGATGCCTTTTTTTTAAAATTTACTTTAAATATTCTAGGGAGCCTGCACATCTTGTGCCTAGCTCACTTACTCACCCTTCCTCCCACCCATTATCCATCCATCCATCCATCCATCCATCCAGTTCTGAGCACTTCCATGTGCCAAGCACTGCCCGGGTGCTGGGAATACAGAAGGGAACAAAACAGAATCCCCACTCTTATGGAGCTTACATTCCAGTGGGGAGAGACAGACGACAAAACAGTAACAAAACAAAATAATAATGATTTACTGAATGCATGTTGTGAGCCACCCACTGTACTGTTGTTTGTTGGTTGGCTGGTTTTCACTAGGCTCCACGCCCAATGTGGGGTTCAGACTCACGACCCTGAGATCGAGAGTCACACGCCACACTGAGCCAGCCAGGCGCCCCCACACTGTACAGGTTAATGCGCACCCTCACATGCAGTCCTCATGACGACTCTGGGAGGTGGCTACTGTTTTTTCTTCCTGCTTCATGGATGAGGGCATGACTAATTGGAGAGACTGTTGCTTGCCTTGTCTCACAGCTAGTTAAAGGACAACCTGGAATTTGAACCCAGTTCTCTTCGATGCGTTAGTCTGGGGTCGGCAAACTATGACCTGCCACCAAAGTTTCCAGTGAAATACAACATTTTATTGGAATGCAGCCATTCTCATTCATTTAGGTATCATCTCTGGCTGCGTTCGCACTGCAAAGGCAGAACTGAGTAGTTGTGACAGAGACCATATGGTGCACAAAGTCTAAAATACTTACTCTCTGGCCTTTTATAGAAAACGCTTCCCAGGCCATCTTAGCCTAAGGTAGGCTCAAGTGGTGTTCATCGAAGGAATTTATGACCTATAAACTCCATTCATTCTCGAATATATCCCGTCATTCGATTAATACTTTTTGTGAGCGCCCCCACTCAAACATGTCAGGCAGTTTGTTTCCTTAGAAGGAGGCGCCATTTGCACTCAGTTTGCTTCTACTATTTAACCTTGCCACAGAGTTCATGCACCTGCGGTCCCTGTTAAACGCTAAATCTGGTGCCTAATCCCCATTTTCTCTGCCTTGTCTCTAGCTCAGACAAGAAAATCTATTTATTACTTTAAAAAATGACAGAAGAGATTAATCAGGATTTGGCAACTAAATTTATCATCTGGGAAGAGTCCAAGAGATAAATTGAAGCACAGTTCTTTACTCCCTATTTCATCCCCTCCTCTCAGCCTGGCTTTATGGGAATAGCTGAGACGGCATTGAAATTTAGGACCAATATTGCTAGGAAAAAACACACTGACAGCTAAATTAGTTTGGCAGGAAGGTGGCATGGAGGGCTCTAAGCCAGGAATGAATTACAGGTATTGAGTGAGGCTGGGGCAGGTACCCACTCTCTCAAGATCAGTAGGGACGTGAATGAGGAGAAAGACTCGGCTAATCCCAAGGCCTTCACAGAATGCCTCAGAGGGGGAGGCACGAAGACTCCGTATCAGGCCCAGGCACCCTGCACTTCACACTCCCAACAACGCTTGGAAAATGCATTCTAGGGAAGGCAGGCTGGTGAGGTGGAGAGCAAGGGGAGAACAGCCGAGGATGCTCAGCACAGGTGTGTGCAGAAGGGGGAGAAGCTCACACCCTTGTCAGTGCCTTTGAAGCCTGCTGACCTGGAGAGAGGCCTGGCCGTGGCCCTCATGCTGTGCCACCAGGACTTGGATGACTGGTCACCTGGGAAGGCTTTTTCTCTGAGTCCTCAAAAACTAGCTGCTTAAGTGGTAGGACTCTAGCTGGTCGGGGAAAAGGACAGAGGAGGAGTGGGGAGTCTCAGAAAAGCAGCGCCTTTTAACCTCAACAAAGGAGAGAAGCCAGAGCTAACTACCTGCGCCCCGTGCGGAGCCCTCGGGGGTCCACGGACCACGCAATCCACCTGGCAGCCTCTGCTCAGGGAAAGGCTTGCCGGGGTGGAGGGGGGAGTGTATCACGAAGTACAAGACCCTAGTGTAGGGGTCAGTTCTCCCAACAATTCCACGCGGGAGCTGTTACTCTTCCTCATTTTATAAATAAGGGATCTGAAGGTCAGACAGGTTAAATATCTTGGGTCCAAGGCCCAAGCTGAGAAGTGACAGAAATAGGATCTGAGCTTCCAGGTCTATGCTGCTTTTTGAGTAGGAGAGTCTGTCCATTAGTATTATGGAGGACATTTGATTTAGAAAATTGTATTGTTAAGAGCTCCAAAGGGCCAAGATAACCATATATTTTTGCCCTTTAATCAAATCAGAAAGCCATGTGTCTGCCGTGCTCTCACTGGCCGCTCACTGAGTTGTTAGAATCATCCCTGTCATCCTCACTGTTGGTTGCGTGAGGTGGAGACCAGGAGATCCTGAGGTGTGGTGTTAGGAGGCAAGGTGCCAGGTTCTCAAGAAAGAGGTGTGAAGTTTGCCCAGACACGTGGACAGGAGTGTGGCCTTCTGGGTCTGCCTTGGTATCACCACCTCTTTTGGCCGGGAAGCAGGATGGGGGGGAGAGGGACAGGTTCAGAGTGAGGCAAATACTCTGAAGGTCCTGAGCAGGGCGGGCTCGTGCTCCTAAAACTACAGGATTGCTCCTGTACTTGGATGAGCAAAGTGGGAGCCACATCCACTTCCGTGTGGATGAACAGAACCTGCCGTTCCCATGCCCAGGAAGGAGCATGAATGCCCTCCCTGGCCTCAGTGCTTCAAAGTTGGTGCATGTAGACCGCCCTGAGCATCCCGAAGAAACAACCTTCCTCATCCTCCCGACTGCACTGCAAGATCCCCCCCAGCCTCCACTGGGACCCACGTGAGAAGCCACTTTTCCTCTCCGTCCCACTTCTTTGCTTCCTTTGCACTACTTAGCCCTGTTTCCTGCCCTCTTACTCTCCCCATTTCCTCATTTTCCTTCTCAGAAAAACTTTAGCTCCTTTTATCTGACATAAAGCTAGTGGCACGGTCTTCGGAACAGGAAGTGAATGTAAGTCCATATTCCTTCTTCCTCCCTTCTTCCCTCCTCTTTCCTTTCTTTGGAATTCTCCCAAGCAGTTCAGGATCTGGAAGTAGATGGCAAAGACTTACAGGACAGAGTCTCTATAACTGGCCACAGCCTCATCCCGGTCTCTGCGGTCTCCAGGGTTTTTGGGGGAAGCGGAGAGCCGGCAGAGCTCTCTCTTCCTCAGCTCTAGGGTTCCCTGGCATCATCTCTTGCTCTAGGGCCCCGCCCTCTCTGAGATAACACCAACATTCTGCTCATGTCCAAATTAGATATTTCTAATATAAAAATTAAGGATGCCTGGTACAGAGCATTGCTGAGTCTCTGAGGCAAGACTTTCAGAGTGAATTTGGCTCATATATACAAAGCCCTGGTGAAGCTTTGAAGCGCCTATTCTTTGACCCTCTTGTAGGATGATGTGGGCACAGAAGTTCCTTCTCATCCTCACGTGGTGCTGGATGAGATAGGATTCATTCCGTGCAGCTGTGTGCCTGCCACAGAACACGGTCCCCACAAGGAAGCGTTCATCACGGGCCGGATCCGTCAGCACACTGGAGTTTATCCACTTGGATTTAAAATCTTCAGTGTTTCCCGGCTTATTTTGCAGTGTCCTGCTTTGGCATTTCCCGAGGACGTTAGGCCACTGGAGTCTATTTCAAGCAACATCCCCCTCCCCCAACAAAAGCAACCCACCCTCTCCAAAAACATCCATGGTGGCCACAGCCTTGGTAGAAGAAAAAAATGCTTTTGATTAAGTAATGACTCCAGGTCTCCTTATAGATGGCTAGTTTACGTGAAGTATTCACACTTCTCGAAGGAAAGCAGCTCACTCTGTTCCAGTTCCATTGAGGGGGTGAGCAAAGAAAGCATGTGGAAATGAAATACAGAAGAAGTAAGGTTATATTTAGGAAGATTCCTTCCTTATAAGAGTGAGAAGCTTCCAAAATAGAGGATCTGAGAGGCTCCAGTCCCTCTTTCCTCTCCAACAAGTCTCAGTGGCTGAGGGAAGTTCAGCCTTACCTGGTTATCTCTTCTTTCAGAGCAGCAGGATCTGCGGGGTAAAACTTCACGCGGAAACACATGGTGAATGGAGGCTGGGCTGCAGAGACAGAGATGTGCCCATCTCAGGAAAGACCCTTCCCAGAGGATGACCGGGCTTCCCTCCCCACTGGGCTGCATCATAAGAAAGTCCTCACAGGTAGAGGGCAAACTTATACAGGAACGGTGGGCAATGACCAAGACTTACTAAATGCGGGAAGTTTCATCCCACCCTCCCCAGGGGTGAGGCTCCCCACCTTTTCATGAAGAATACTTACATCTCAATTGCTTCACCACAGACTTTGTAAACTCCAACCAATGCTGAAACAGAGGACACAGAACAAGAAAACCCAAATGAGAAGCAGTGTCAACTCTAACTTGTTTTACCCAATTTAAATAACTGGACAGATTGTAGCCCAGGGTGAAAGCAGCCCAAAGCTTGTGATATGTAGGCTTGGAGAGCAGAGAGTGATAGGAGTTTTGGAAGTAAGCTCCCCATGGAACCAGCTGTGAAGGGGGAAGAGTTCCAGCTTCAGATGCCATTTCTGGGCTTCCCTGGCAATGCTGCTTTCCAAAGTAGGGTGCCAGGGTTCTGAGCCGTATTTCTGGCATACCGGTAGGCACAAGCGAATGCACGTATGTGTAATGGGGACAAAGCCCCGCCTGTCTTGAGCAGGGAGATGCTGACATTAGTGGGTTGTGTGTGTTTGTGTTATGTGCCAGCTATTTTTTTTTTTTTTTTGGCAGGGGTGGGCAGTGGGGACAGAGGCTATTGGTCGTGGCTCTAGAAAGTATTAACAGGTGGAATTTCATCAATGGTGAGAAGGCAGGGATGGCTGGTGCATCCTCCATCTTTGTTTGAGTAGCATATTGCCAACCCTTGTGTTAGGGCATACATACTCAGATTCCTTGGCATCCAGGGATGTTTAAAGTCTCAGTCTCATAAGATAACTAACCACAACTAATGTGTAGGATCGTATCGTTTTTCCCTTGGATTTTCGTAGAGGCAGGATATAGTAGCAATATTTTTTTTTCCCCATGGTACTTATGTTTGCAGAAAGGAAGCAATGAGATCATTCTATAACTGTTTCCCAGTTCTACACGAATGCTTTATAAAATGCAGTATTGATGTTTGTTGCTTTTATGCTAATCAATAAATTTGACAGTTTGCAGAAAGCTACAACGGCTGTTACTTGGGATTTGATTATCTGGAAGTAGACTGAAACCATTAGCCATAAGCTCTGTGAAGGCAGAAAACTGTCAGCCGCCGGTGCCCTGAAGAGTGTTCAAGATACAGCTACCAAACGGACGAAGGAAGCGGGTCCATGCTGGGTCCACATCGCCCTCTTTTCTGGCTACTTCCATTTAGAGCAACATCTTGGCAGAACCCTCCCTCTGGCAGGAAAGCAGCCAGGGCCGTGCAGACAGCATCCTGGCCTCCCGCGGTTCCTAGCTCTCACCTTCTGGGCTGGGCTGTGGGTCACACAGTTAATGGACCCACTAAGAGCCAGTTCCTCCGTCAGCTCCACATGGATAATCTGGGCTGACATTCTGCTCTCTTGCTTCCTCTGATCTGAGTTCCCACGAGGCTGGCAACTCATTATAGCCACTCAATGTGGTTAAGAGGTCCTTCTCACATTACACGGCCCACCGCGGCTTGGCTTCATGGGGAAGCAAAGGCAAGAGATGAAATTGCACGGAAACAAGTGGGGTTCGAGGCTGAGCCTGTGAAGGCGGAGGAGGCCCGTCTGATCGGAGCACATCAGAATTGTGTCCAGCTAGGAGAACACAGCGAGTGTCTGGGGCTCAGAATGCCCCCAGGCATCTGAGGGATAGATTAAATAAACAATGGAAGATGGAAACTACAAGGGAAGACCATGAGATGCGTTCTCAGCAGAAGGCAGGTGGAGCTGAATGACAAAAAGCCTATTCCCCTCGGCCAGGGCTGAAGAGGACTTCAGTCTGCACTGTAGTGAAAGGCTGTTGGAGACAGCGCGGGGGGGGG
>NW_022589723.1:12095133-12162379 GCF_004348235.1 Phoca vitulina
GGGGGGAGGAGAAAGCTGTCAAAGCTTGTCCAGGAGATTTTAAGGGTCTGGTAGAGAAATCAAGAGAAATCAGGATCCCCAAAAGAGAGTGATGGCCAGAGTTACCCTTTGCAGCGGTCTGGCTAAATCTGGGTCCCACAATCACTAGCAAACTGATAACAGGAGACTGGGGAGGAAGGGTCAGGAGAAGAGAAAAGAAGGTTCAGAGAGGACAGTTTCCACCCGTATTTGGGTCATTGGGCCAATGTGGCACGATCTGGAGGCTCTGGTGGCTGGAAAGGGTGCCTCCAGTCTGAAAGGAGAGTCTGAGAGCAGGCTGAGGCCCTGGACCTGAGCCAGCAACAGGCTCCCCCCGTTGGTCCCCCAGGAGGGACCAGGAGCATTCCCAGACCCCACGGGCACCTGTGCAGAGCAGGCAGTGAGGGGGTGGATGTGAGCTTGGGTTCTGGTGCCCCAGGGGAGGAGGTTTATTTTAGGACCTCACAACCTAAGGGAGCGGGGAGCTTACCCCCTCCATTCTCTACCACGAGTCACCCGATCTAGGGTGACAATTTCCCCACAACTCTCAAGCACCTTTCCAAGCCTCTCTGCTCTCCTTAACCCCTCAGCACAGTCACACAACTTCAGAAACTGTCAGGTATGAATTCAGCTGGAACCTTAGAACCCACAGAGAGCCTGGCATCAGACAGCTCCGAGCTGGAGACTGGCAGTGCCATATGCCTTGGGCAAGTCACTACTTAACCTGACATTTTATTTCCTCAGCCAGAGAATGGCTATTTGACTTGTGGATACTCGGCTCATTTGTATAAAGATTAAAGAACATATGGGAAGCTCTTAGCTTCGTGCCTGATAGAACTCAGGGCTCAACATACATGGGCTGAAAGGCCTGGGTTTGTGCTCAGTGCAGAGCCCAGCACACAGTAGCCGCTCCATACAGGTTTATTTCCCCGTTTCTCCATTTTTTTATATTTCTCTGTCTCCTCCTGCTTTTGATCTTTATCCCCTCCATGTACTCTCTTATTCTTCTTAAGCACATTTTGACCTAACTAGAAAATAATGAGGATATGTTTTGTTTCTTTTTTTTCATAAGCCACTCTCTTCAGGAGATGAAGAGAACTTGGGGTAACCGGCCTTCCCTCCTAAGAAGAAAACAGCTCAGACCAAAAAAATAAACAACAAGAAACCCCCTGGTAAAAACAGTCCATCATTTTATAGTGAATGGACACCTACAGCATGTAAGGACATGTAGCTTCCTGGTATCATGGCCCTTTTGAGGTTCTAGAGCTAAGGACAGTATTTATGTCAAGACTGTGGAGCCTTCAGAGGGCAAGGGGCTGACCTTACTTCCTAAACAGTGGTGATGCTCAAAATTCTGCTGAGCCAAGAGGACCAGAATATGTCAGTGAAGGGGGCAGGGCTTTTCAAAAGAAAGGGATACAGTCCTATGGATTCTTTCTTTAAGCTAAAGTGTTCAGCAGAAAACTCTAAATGTGACCTGGAGACACAGTGGCTCAGAGCATCAAAGAACAAAACAGCACTTGACTCTGGCATGCTGAGGGGTGTATCCATTCATTCATTACCTGTGGTCCTGGGCATTGCTAGGGGACTGTGCCTTCGGGGGCTCTGAGGCCCCCAGTGACAACAGAGATGGAACCCATGTTTGGAGCTGTGAAGAAAATCAGTGGACCCATGGAAGGGGGACCCTCTGGGATTTGTGCTGATAATGTCTTTGGAGGATGGTAGACCAGAGTGGGGGGTGGGCAGGGGTATAGGGAAGGGAGACACAGGCCCGAATGCTTCTGCATATTTTCCCACTTCAGTGGGGGCACCAGAGAATACATCCCCACAGAAAGGAAAGGGCTGCTGAAAAGAAGTTCTAGGAAGTGCAGATGTCTGCTAGCAGAGCAGCTGGGCAAGTGGAGGGGGAAATTTTTGGCATTATACACCATGAACTCACCCACTCATCACTCCTTCAGCAAATATTTACTGAACGTCCACTACATTCTAGGCCCTGTGCTCGTTCTATGGGATGTAGTGCTGAATGAGAGAAAGTGCATGCACTCATGGAACTTCCATTTTTGCCCGGAACACAGGTAATCCAACAGGCAACCACAGCATGGCGTAGAAAGTGCTACAAGAGGGGTAGCACAGGGCCTGTGGGGCACACAGGAGGGACCCCTCGTTCACAGTGGGGGTGGGGGAAGAATCCCTGGAAGGAGTGCAAGTCCAAGCTGAGACATTACATGTGAGAAGGAGTCAGCCAGAAGCAAAGCGTGGAGTGTGGAGAGGTGAGGAAAGGGAGAAGGGATGTTCTGGGCAGGGGGCTGTACCGGTGGAGGCTATGGGAAGAGAGAAGGATGGCATCTGGAGAGCCACAGCAGGGAGGAGACAGGTCAGGGGAGGCCGGGGCCTGGGGGTCATGGACCTGTTCTCATCTCCATCCGCAATGAGCCCCGTGTCTGTGGAGCAGAACGAGAACCGAAGCATTTGCAAGGTGCTCAGGGGCCCATGTCAGTTCGGCTCTATCTCTGTCCTGCCCAAACTGGTGGAAGGTGGGGCCCTTCCGAGCCGGAACTGTGTGGCTCAGCTCAGTCACTAGAGAGCGGGCAGGAGAGGCTCAGCCTGTGACCTGTGCTCGAAGACAGTAACACCAGCCCCGCTGCTCCGCCGCCAACCGGGCAGCTTTGGGCAGATCATGTCAGCCCTCTAGGCTGCCAATCTCAGCATCTGTGAACGGCGGGCCACACTCGCTGAGCTCTGCCAAGGTGGCTACGTGATCTGAAGAGGTGACACCCAAATGCAGGGCCCGGGGGGCCACTCATCCCTGAGGCTAAACTCAAGAATATGAGTGGCAGTCCAAGGACTCAGGCTACTGACCAACCCTCAGTAGGTCAGTGAATATTTGCGCTTCAAATATTGACTTACCCGCTGCTTGTCTGGGTCCACAAAGCGGATCCCAAAGTAGTCTTTCTCAAGAAGGTTCAGGTGGTGGCAAAGAAGGTCAAACAGGTACTGGCCCTTGGCATCTCTCTGCAAAGAAAGCAAGCTCCATGGAGAAACGATAGGGCTTCTTCAGTGTAACTTCATTTTGATTGTCATTAAAAACCATTCAGGGGTGCCTGGCTGGCTCAGTCGGTAGAGCATGAGACTCTTGACCTCAGGGTCATGTGTTCAAGCCCCACATTGGGCCTAGAGGGATCTTAAAAAAAATTGTCTAGAAGTTGGATGAGGATATGAAAAGGGCACATGTCTGTAACCGTGTCCTCCATATTGTGATGCATTAGACAGTCTCTCAAGTTCCAAGGCTTTTTGCACCTGGAAGGAGCCCAAGAATCCTTCAGTCCACAAAGATGTCACAGAAGTCACAGGAGAGTCGGGTAAGCCCAGTTGCAATCTCAAATGCATGAAGCTTTCCTGAACTTGCGGGAGCGGGGCAAGTCAGCGTGGGATACACTGAGTCCAGCTGGTCCTGCCTCTGACATAGATCCTGAATCCACCTTCTTGTCTCCAACCCCATTACCCATGGTCAAGCCACCACCATCTCTCAACAGCCTCTCTCCACATAGCAAACACGGAGACCAGAATTTAGACATGGGACCTTTTTTTGCTGAATATGTAACACAGGCATACTAATATATTCGAACGTACAAAAGGATACACTATGAAGAGTAGGTCTCCCTTCCATCCTGGTCACCCTGTGCCTCAGTTCCCCTCCCCAGAAGCAACCCATGACCAGTTCCCTGTGTATTCTTAGTGTGGGATTTTATACACGGGCAAGCCCATATACATATATAGCACTTTTTAAAATATAGTGGCAGCATATTTTATGCTGTATCCTATTTCTTATTTTTTTTTTTTTCTCCTACCAAGGGTATCTTGCGAATCCTTCTCTGGCAGTACATATAGACATGCCTCACGGTTTTTAATTGCTGCAGACCACTGGGATGAACCCACATGTACATACCCGACTCCATATTCGTGGAATTCGTTTCTTATCTGCTACTACAAACAAGTGGCAGTGAGCACACAGTGATCTTTAATTAGATTACCACTCTTGCTTAACACTGTCAGCGGCTCCCCATTGCTCTCAGAATGAAACCTAAACTCTGACCATGGCCTCCAAGGCTCTAACACCCTAGCTCGTGCCTCCTGTGAACTCCTCCTGAATCATTCTCCTCGCTGCTCTCACCACGTCTTCTCTCCCTGATGCTCCAAGGCCTTCCACCCGTGGGTCCCTGTATGCCCTCCGCCTGGACGGCCCTTCCTCCAGCTCTTCCCATGGCCACTCCTTCTCTCGAGGTCTCAGCTCAAATGTCCCCTCTGCAGAGGGGCCCCTCCCAATTATGATCTCATTTATCCTGTGTATTCCCTTTATGGGACTTACAACAATCTGTAATTATCCTGTTGATTTGTTTACTTGTTTATTTACTGTCTGCTCCCTTGCTAGGCTGTAGTTTTCATGAAGGCAGGAGCCCTCCCCCAGAACTTAGCACGGGGCCTGGCAGATGGCAGCTACATCCTCAACAATTATTCACTGAATAAGTGAACAACTGAATGAACAGAAGGTAGAGGGTTGGCTAAAAGTTTTCATAAATTAGGAAATTAGGCCATTTCTAAACCTTTAACTTCTCCTCCAGGGACCTGTGTCGGTATCTGGGATGCGCTGGGAGGAGAATGACTTGCGGGAAAGTGTCAGAATATCTGGAGCTCCACAAGACAGCAATCTCGAGGCCTATCCCCAGTGGTCCCTGCAGCTCAGTGGAGACTATCATCTCTGGGGGGACTGTGTCTCATTTTGCAACCAAAATCAAGGCTGACTTATAAAATCCGAAGTATGTCTCACCTGTGTGAAGGCCCAAGGGCCTGGTACTGCTCCAAGAATGGGCAGACCTCTCAGACCTCCACGAAAGGTTTACACCTCACCTCTTCCCCTTCTGCCAGCTCACCCTGTACTTTCCAAGGAGAACTAGGGCAGGATATCCAATCTCTCAGCAAATATCTTAAGAAGCTTATCCTTGCAGGATTGGAAGGATGAGTGAGTAGACAGCTCAAGTGAGGAAGGCAGCGCCATTCGCTTCCTCTTCTGCTGGCCCCACACTCCCTCTTAACACAATCCCAAGCAGCTGCCCCAATTCTTACACCCTTTGATCTCCCACCAGAAAGAGCTACTCTTGTTACGACTCACGCTGGGACTTCTGGGCAGTGGGTTACAAACCAGGTTTTGCGAAAGACTCCATCAACAACTGTCTTTTTGGGCAGGGACTGCTAACTCTTTCCTCACTGATACCCCAGAGTGTGGGAAGAGCTTAAACTCTTTTTTAAGGTTCTTCTGGGAGCAGAGGAAATGCTTCACTCTATCCCAAGCAGCATGTCCTGTACTATTCTCTCTCCCAGAGCAACTGGAATGGAATATTAAGAAGCAGTTGCATATTGTGAATATTTTTCTCTAAAAATTTTACTTTGCATCAAGGTGGCTACTTCATGGTGATCAGTTAGGGTGCGTTTTAATGGCTGACGTAGTTCACTTCCGTCCCTACAACAACCATATTAGCAGGAGCCTGGGGTAGCCATGGGGAAAATGTGCCTCGTGTGATAGAAATCACAAGAACTTTTAATGAGAATCATGTCTGCCATAAAAATAACTCATTTGCAGGAGCGGGCAACTCAGATACATTCGTAGGGACCTTAGTTGGCGAGAATTTTATATTCAGTAGATCCAAACTCAGAGTTCTCCCACTTCACAGGAAGAAAAAATAAACATGGCTTTTTCTCTTCAGACAGTTACCAAAAAAAAAAAAAAAAAAATCCCATTATACTCCCCTTATATCAATAGAACAGGATCTTTTTTCTTGCTACTTTTTAGCATCTGATGAAACTCCTGCTCCCCACCACGAAGTCATAGTTCCCTCAGGTTCCATTTACCGGTGGTAGATGCATGGTTTTGAGCTACAAGGCTCTTATGAAGACTAATGAAGAGAAGCATCTTCCTTTACTGTTTCTCCGAGGCTGGAGGGTGGGAGGTGAGGGGAACGGGGAGAGAGGCAGGAACAGAGTCCCTCCTTATGGCAGAAGTCCATCAAGTTTATTTATTTTTTTTAAAGATTTTTTAAAAAAATTTATTCATTTGACAGAGATACAGAGAGAGAGAGAGAGAACGAGAGCATGAGCAGGGGGAGAGGCAGAGGGAGAAGCAGGCTCCCTACTGAGCAGGGAGCCCGATGTGGGACTCAATCCGAGGACCCCAGGATCATGACCTGAGCCGAAGGCAGACGCTTAACCATCTGAGCCACCCAGGCGCCCCTCCATCAAGTTTAAATTCCTGGCAGAAACACAAGGCAGCGTCACTTCAGAGCACTGCCGGGGCACCTTTCACAGAGGGTTGCAACCCGCCCCTCTCTTGGAGCACTCACACCAGGGGCTGGCGAAGTGGCCTCAGGCAGCCTTGGGGCAGGGAGTCACAGTCAGCTGAACCACCATGGTGGCCTCCCTACGAGAAGCCATTGGCAGGGGTAAGTATAGGAATTTTAAACTTCCTGGCCTTGTACTTTCAGATGCCAGCCAGCTGTGTCCTAGGATCCTCTTTCTGTGGTCTCCCTGTACTACATCTGGGGCTTTCTGGAATATTCTGTGGTCTCCGAGTCTTCTCTTTTGGTGGGATGGCAAAATCCAGTGACTATCGTCTTCTCTTCCCTTTGCATACAGTTGCTCTGACACCACAAGCTGAACCATGTGTTGTGTGCTGAATGTTGTGCCATTGATCACGCTGGGGAAACAAGCACTTGGCATTGACAGGTGATTACTGTTTATCACAAAGTCAGGGCTTCAAGCCTGAGGATGTTTATCTTCAGGACAAGTGAGCTGCGGCAGAGCACCCAAATCCAGCTAAGCCTCTGAGGTTATTCTCTTGCCAAAGATATTACTGGGTCAAAATAACTTACTAAGCATCCATTTAAAAAATCAATTTATATTTTGTGAACCACAATAGTACCTATTTGAAAACAGTACCTAGTAGTATTTGAAAATAATAGTGCATATAGAGGCAACCCGTTTACTCTCTCTGTATGGTGTGCAGAATGATGGATGAACTCCTTAGAATCATTCTGCAACTCTCAGGTTGGGAGAATTCATACTCTTGCTCCTTCCTGGAGCTCCAGGCTCTGGTTCTCTATTCTTCAGGGAAGAGACTGAGGCAGCTAGCAGCAAGCAAGTGTGGGCGAGTGACCTAAACTTATTCAAGGTTAATTGCATTTTCTGCCTCATAATCAATAACTTTGGACAGGAGAGCAGCTTTATTCTAACCCATCGTGGGGTCAATCCCAGGGACTCTGGCATAGTGCATCCTGATCAGAGGGGCTAACATGTGGAAAGGCCCCCACTCATTAGGCCTCACCTCATTCAGTCAGCTTACCCGTGAGGTAGGCAGATTTTACGTGTAAACTACTTGAGTCTTGAAGAGGGCAGGAGCGATCACAACTTTCTCAGGCCCTGGGCTACGTGCTATTAAGGAGGAACTGGCCACGGTTTCCTGGGCCCTTAGAGAAGGCAGATGTGAGAGGGAGGGTAGTGGGCAGTGGAATCTGCCGTCCCAGAGCACAAGAGCCCAGGGGTGTCGGGAGGCCACGCAAGGAGGGGAGGCCTAGAGGAGAGGGCAGGGGCTGAACCAGTTGTCCTCAGGCACCCGACGGGGAAGGATGCGGCTGCAGGGCTGGGACGGCATCGCAGCCTCAGTTCTAGCTCAGCTTTATATTGAAATTTCGTGCAGGCCAGAGAAAGACTGCTTTCTTTATCAGTGTCCTCTGAAGGCCTGTGTGCGCCAGTGTCCGCCAGGTTTAGGAGCAGATGATGTGGATGCTCCTGAACGTCACAGAGGGACGGCCACAGTAGCTCATCTTCTCAGGGCCATGGCATGAGTAAGCTGAGCCAGAAAGTGTGAATCAATTCCTGGGGTGCAGTCCTGCCCCTGTGTTCACACGCTACACCAGCCCAGCTTTCTGAGGGGAGGGAGGACAAGGGGCCCGCAGGGGCGGGGAGGGGCAGATTTCTTAACATCAGCACCTTCCAGGCTCATTTGCATTTTTCTTTGAAGGGAAGGAACCCCTGCTGAGCTCCTGGCTCAGGAGTCCGCTTTTCTTGCTTAGTCGTAAACCAACAGAATCTGTCCAGGAACTGCTGAGGCGGCAGCTAGAAGAGCCGCCAAGCTCACTCCGGGAGAAGACAGAGCAGCTCATTCCAGGGAGCAGTGCGGCCGGCCCGTTTTTGCGGCAGGTCACCCCAAATGCAGCAGACTCACAGGGGAGCCCGACCCAGCATGCTCTTGGCTCCTTACTCTCAGAGGAGACAGATGCCAGAACTCGGCGGGTAGGCCCAAGGATGGGGCCCATGCAGGCGCTAGGGATCCAGGCCAAAGTGTCAGGAGCCATGCAACCAGGGGAGCCAGAGGGCCATGGGGTCCCCGGGGAGAGGCCAGGCCCCAGGTGGAGGGAAGTCAGAGTTCAGGAGGAGAGAAGAATGCTCACCTGACTCCGGCAGCCACTGGCCTCACCTAGTTCTTCCTGAAGATAGCAACTTCCTGCCCCAACACCACCTCCCTCCATTCGACGTGCAAACTGAGGGAGCTGGGCTGACTTTTATGATGCAAAGAGCTATCTGTAGGTTCAGATGCCAGGCATGGTGCCTCAGGGAGTCCTGTTGGCAGTCCTCGCTCGGGTCAGAGAACCGGCTTAGCTCAGCGCCACATGGTATGGCCTGCAGAGGATGCACACTCAGGGTGGGGAAAACACATTCAGTCTGGAGCATGGAGGTCACTGTGTGCGAGCCACTGTCATGGGAGGGAGGACAAGTGCTCCGTCAGCAGATGGCCAAACCAGACTCAACAAGATCAACTAAGACCCTCTGAGCAGAACCTTCAAACCTGCTGTTGTAGAGTCTGTAAGAGCGGGGCTAAGGGGAAGGCTAGACTTATTGAGATATCAGCGGTGATTTTAGAGGCAAGGCGTCCTCATGCCTCTGCGGGTTCCTTGTACCCAGTGAAGTTCCTGGGAAGGAAAACACTCTGAGCTGGGCCTGAAAAAAAAGCAAATTTGTCTATCTTTCCCACAGGGAGGCCAGTCTTACAAGTCACGTGACCCTTAGAAGCATCACTGTTTCTTGCTATCGACTGAGTAAGTTTTGGTTGTACTTTTCCAGCCAGCGCCGAATATCTCTGTGGACTAGTCATGTCACAGCTGCAGAATTACTGAAAACTCAGCAAGGCTTGTTAGAAAAAACTCAGTACTTTGTATTTTTGTACTTTGTGAATCTCATATTCTCTCTTACACACACACCCTGTGCCTCTCATAACATATTGCTTCAGATCACTTGTAAAGAAATCCCAGCATTTTGGGGCAAACAGACCTCTCCTTGCCCCCAACCCTAAAGATAGTTTAACAACTCATTTTATTGCCTCCCCACTCCTTCTCTTTTGCAAAGGGCAAATGCCCATGTTATTTGGCAAATCTGGGAATTTCTGGGGCTGTAGGGAGTGGCCTGGGTGGCCAGGGTCAGAAATATGGCAAGCTCAGCAATCTAACTGGTTCTTTTAGCCCTGTAGCTATTCTTTCAATTTCCCTCCCTCTCAGCAGAAAACTGTTTATTTGCCTGTACCAACAAACAGGACAGATTCTGAGTTGGACACAGCCCATAAAGGAAAGAGGCCAGGATTTCTGAGTCCTAGTGCAGTCGACTTTGCAGCTGTCCTCTCGGGTCACTCATGTTCCCTAGAAGTTGAGACGGGGGCAAAGGGGACAGGGAGGGGAAGGGTTCTGGGAGGGAAGGTGGCGGAGGCCCTGGGGATGAGCACCGGGCTTGGAGTCAGGGCCCTGCTCTGCCGCGTCTCAGCTTGTGACCTCAGACCTGTCCCCCGATCTCCCCGAACTTTCGTTTCTTTATCCAGAAAACAAGGTTAATACTACATCTCCCAAAGGATGATTGTGAGGCTTAAAAACAAGAGACATAATATACATAAAAACCCTGTGTATTTTTCCTACCAAATTCCTCTGCTTCCTGGGACCTGTTCTTTCCTTAGGCTGAATGGATGTGAACATGACAATGTCTTAGCAATGATCCACCGCACTCACTGAACGGAAACCAGTCCTCCCCGGAGAAGGACACTCAGGTGGGTTCTGGCTCTCCATCAGCCTGTGCAATGTACCCTGGCTGATGGGGATGGCCACCATTTTGGAAATCTGCCCCACAGGGCTCTCAAAGCGCGGATTTGTGTTTTCTCCATACCCCAAGGCCATTTTCCCAAGACTAGGCTGGAAGAAGAGTAGAAAATATCAAATATATGCCATCAACCCAAATCCTTCGGGGGCCTGACAGCTTCTACTCAGTGCCACAGAGACAAAGAGCGTCTTATGACGTGCTCTGGACACGTTCCTAACACTTGGGAAGGAGGAGGTGAGTGCGGTGGGGGATGAGATATGACACAATCCCAATAGCCACTATACCTTTTAATGCCTTGGCATTAATGAGAATAAAAAGCAAAAAGCAAAAAGCATTTGGCAAAATGTATTTCATTAAATTAACCCAGAGCCGCTCTCTCTCTCAACAAACATAACTGGTGCTCTCTGGTGTTAAAGTTAGGGGAGCTAACTGTTGTCTCAGACTCTTCCCTGGCACAATCCTCAGGTGACTGCCCAACTTGTTGACACAGAAAAAGGGAAGGATGGACAAGTAGAGCCCACAGCTCTCTGACCGGAGCCCCGAGTTCCCTGGAGCTCATTCAGCCACTCATAGCCCCTGGCATTCGCAGCTGGGAGAGACAGGGCATGCTCATTGCCTCTCTTGAGAAGGATGGACAGGGCCGCCCTTGAAAAGCCCCTCATCGGAGCAGTGAGAGCTCTGAGGTCGGGCGCTGGGGCCTGACTCTCTGTGGTCTGTGGTCCCGGGGCGGGGGGCCCCACCTCCATGAGCGTCTCCCTTCCCAGCACGAAGTGGAAACCACCTCACTGGCACCACATAACACAACTGAGAGCTGTGGGAGAGGACAGAGGCAGCTGGGGCCAGGAGCCAAACAGATGGTAGAGAGATGGTTTACCGTACAAGTGCCGAGGCCTGGGAAAGCAACACGACAAACCCCGGCTCTCCCAGCAGTGGCTGTCCCTATGGTGGAAGGGGAGGGGGGGAGGGGGAAGCTAGGAGGCAGATGGCCAGCTCACTTAAAAGCAGAGTTTCCTTGATAAACAACAAATTCAGAACCACACCAGCGGTTCCCAAACTTCAGCCTGCATCACCTGGAGGGTCGTTAAGACAATGCGGGGCTGCTCTCCTAGGGTTGCTGGCTCAGTGGGTCTGGGGCGGGCCTGATAACGTGCATCTCTAACACGTTCCCAGGGGATGCTGCTGCTGGTCGTGGACCAGTGGACCCGATCCACCCTTCTCCGGCACCCGCTGGTCCCGAGCTGCTCTGGGAGCAAAGACTTCAGGGATAAGGGAGGAAACGCAGATATTTGAATTCTGCCACAGCCCAGCTCAGGCAGCCAAGTTCTCACTCGTGTTCAGCCCTCACGTGTCACATACCAAGAGTACCGACTTTAGAGCATTAGGCTTGCCAGGGAAGTGCTGTGGAGAACTCTGCTCCTTCCTGCCAGGTTTTCAAATTCTGCCTTTCGTGACAGTGCCGGCTGGAAAGTTCAAGTCCCCAATTACCATTTACTTCCAATGGCTAAGGAGCTCAAAACTCACTGCTCTTTTGCCACGAACTAGATCATTGCAAAGTAAAGCCCGCAGTTACCCTCCAAACCTAATTCAGAGAACAAGCCCCTTCCCACCCCAATTCTGCTGTCATTGGCAGGGAATCTGTTTCAGAACATCTCCTCTCCTAGCCTCTAGTGTCTCTTGTCTAGGAGGTGGGTTGGGAGCTGCCCCAGACCTCTGCCTACTGCTGTCTTCCCTCTGTACCTGTGCTCTTCCGGCTTCTCAGTCAGACTTCCATCTTGGCTGCCGTGAGCTGCCTTCTGCTTCCTCTCTCTTTTCCAGGAGAGAATCCAGCTGGCCCTCTGTCGGGGGTGGGGAAATGGGTGGGTACAGAATATGTGCCCTGGAGATGCCATTCCATGCCCAGAAGGCAAGTCATCTGTGTTCAGCATAGATCAGGGAGTCAGGGGCAGGAGGGGACTGATGGGAGAAAGGAAAGGCACATTCTCGGGCAAGTCATTTTCCTCCATGAGCCTCGGTTTCCCTGTGTGTACATGATCTCACATCTCCTATGTGCCCCAAGTCTCTGATTCTGTTATTAGTTGACCGGAGTAATCACACTCCAGGCCCATGTTCTCTTCAATGAGGATAAAAAAAAAAAAGTTTAACAGAAAAGGCTAACCATGCAGCTGTAGAAGGTAGAGGTCTAACACATTTATCGCTAGTTTAATTAATTTAAAAAACTCAAGGCTGTTGCTCAAAGTAAATGGAAAGAGTAACTAAACAGAATTCATTCAATTCTAGAAACCGCCTCTAGCAGGCCTGAGACAGTAAAGGCCATTGTGTGAAATTATTATCTTGCTATGAGTCTGGTCATTTTCTATTCCACTGTGAGCGATGGAAAAATCCCATTAGATCATCCATTGCACATCTCTGGCCTCACACAGTGAGGACTGTTGCAGAATCTCCTCAGGATGGATCCTGAGCCTCTACCTCCCTCTCCTCTCCAAGCTCATGGTTTCCTCGACTATAACCAGAGTGGCAGTGGGGCTCCTGAATTTCTATACACAAGGGCCTTGGGGTGACAGTCTGGCTATTTTATTTGCACAGCCCTGTATAGAAGATTAACTCTTCAACTGTCCAATAAGCAAGGGATAGGGAGTGACAGAGATGGGAAGGGGCTGACAAAGTGTCCCTTCCAACCTCATCCTGCACTGTCCTAAGTTTACTCAGAGGCAGAGCCTCTGAACCAGGGCTGAGGTAGAAGCTAAGGGTGTGGCTGTGAGGCAAATGCCTCCGGGTCCATGAACTTCAGTTTCCTGAGGCTTCTCCCAGATGTACTACTTTAGTGGCTGAACAGCAACAGGTGCCTCTTGGTCTATAAATAATTCCTGGGCTTGGAAATATATCTGCTAACATGCACTGAGGGATGACCAGATCCCCAGGGCATCAGGCAAGAACATGGTCCAGGCCTTGCGGTGTGATGGAGAAAACAGAGGAGGCAAGACTTGTGGAAGTATGTTGCTGCTCCTCTGCAGTTTTTCAGCCTGAAGAGCAGGAATGAGAGCAGGGGAGGCAGGAGCCTTGAGCCCAGGAGCACCCCCGAGGCCTCTGGCGCCTCCCTGTCATCTCTGTACAGCAAGGCCACCAACACTGAAACCAAGAGTCCTCTGAGGGCTGCGCGGCAACACTGGCCGAGATGTCGCTACTGAAAAAAATCTTGCACATCTGCTGCAAGCTGAATATCGTGTAATTTGAAGGCCAAACAGTGGATGACAAACCACTGGGACAAACACTCAGTTCAATATGTATCTATTGAGGGCTTCCCTTGGGCCAGGCCCTGCTTGAGCATTCTCAGGGTTGCAGAGATGGGGATTTAGAGACATGAAAAAGGGACTTGGCATAAAGTCATTTGCTCTGCTCTCATCTCATGGCACTCATCACCCTACGTACAACCGCCCTGTCCTACTGCTGTTCCTCCAACCTTTACGTCCACATTCCTCCCCATTACCAGGAGAGACAGAGTGTGGTAGCCAGCGTCTGCATGCTCGGTGCACAGCTCCGTGCCTTGTACGTGACCCTCAGGAAGTATTTGAGGGTCAACTACTACATGATATGACCAGGCTGATAGGTCCTCCCTCCGGGCCAACCCCTAATACCCATTGAGATCAGGGTAGGAAGGAACAGAGAAGCACCATGTTGGGATGAGACTCTTCCTGGAGATGGAGTCCCTGTCCAGAGCAGAGTCTCACCTAACCCTGGAAATTCATTGCAGGATTGGTCTCCCAGATATTACCTTTTGTCTAGTTTTCTGCTTCTAGCTCCCAAAGGCTATACTTGAGTGGGACAGGGAACTCCCAGCCTAAATGCCACTGGGCACCAGAAAGGTACATACAGTACAGCCCAGCTCCAAAATAACTGTTTAGGCCACAGTCATTAGAAAGGAAAACATGGGGCTCCTTCCAGGAAGGTCTCTAGCTGGGTCCTTGCCATCGGAAAGGGAATTAAAAGTTCAATACTGGGAAAAGACTAATCGTTACATCTGCTTAATTAGATTGATGTGAATGTCATAGCCAAGTTCTTTTTAGGGAGTTGATATTAGAAAACATTTACAGGCTCCTGGGCTCACATGGAATAGATTTAGGGTGTTTTTAACTTCTGGAAATTATCAAATGCCTTCCTACAGCAAATTTCACGTGTCTCTCGGGATTTCTTCCTTCCCTTACGATTTTTCTGATGCTTTGCCTGTCTTTCTAAAATATTTCCTGACACCCGGCTAAGGTGCCACAGGATCATCTTCAGGCTTCAGCTCCTTAGACCAATGGGTGATTCATAACACAAGACTGGATACCTGCCTTATCCCTTGTCAGAGGTCAGGTTCCTCAGGAAGTAGAGACTCTGGAATAAATTTTAGCATGCCAGGACATGTTTCAGAAGCGCTCTTGGGATCAATGCCCATGGAAAAGAGTGGAGGGAGGCTGGTGTAGGCAGAGGGAGAAGTTGAGCTGGGATGCGGGCCTGGTATCCACCTGGCTGATCCATGGGGAGCTCTGGAGTTAGAATGGCCCTTCAGAATTGTTCCAAGTTGAGCCAAAATAACCAGGCCTTTTATACCCCTGCCTCGAGCAGTCACTGGATGTGGACCACTGCCAACAGTACTCCCAGGGAGACTGATAGGATGTCAGAGTTCATCACATCATTCTCAACACAAAGCCAAAATCGTAACTGCCATTTCCTAAGAGCCTATCATGTGCAAAGCATTCCACCAGCAGTATCTCTAATGCTAACAACAATTCCACAAGGAATGTTTCTATTAACCCCATCTTACAAAAGAGGAAACTAGGTCTTAGTGGAGTTACATGATGTGTCTAAGACCACATGACTAGTTTGTGGGACTCAGACCTAGGCCTGCCTTGCCCCAGAGTTCACACTCTTCGATTTTCTCATATGGTCCCTGTGGAAGCAACCTACAATTCTATCCTTCTCTGCAGGTTTGGGTTGGCTTTATAATCCGCTGGCTATATATCTAAATATGTAGTTAAGCCCATTGGTTGAATTCTTTTCTGAATTCTTTGAATCTCTTAGAACTGGCTACTACTGGCCCACTTCAACAGAAAACCACTCCTGTTGGAAACAGGACAGATGCCAGCCTTCTTCATGAGGGCACACAAAGGGAGAAATCCCCTAAATCAACAGGAAACCAGTAACATAGTCACCAATATTTGAAGACGATGAAGAAGAAATAAGGTGCATTTAAGGCCAGATTTTTTTTTCTTTTAGAATTTTTTTGGGATTAGAACATTTCCAAATTTCTGCGTCCTAGAGATTAGGGATCAGCTGGTAACCAATCCCAAATCCCACAGACTGGGGAGCTGAGGCTGGAGTTGGTTGTAACATGAGAGATCATATGCACTCTTTCTCCACCCCCAAAGGCTGTTATCAATCTTGTTCTCCCTTTGTACATTCCAGATATCCTTAATCTTCAACATGACATGCAGAGGCCAGAGAAAATCATCAGCTCATGAAGAGAAAAGCTGCTTCAGCAAAACAATACATCCCTGGCAAGTTTATTTGGCCTTGTGGGTCTTTCTCTTCAGGTAGAATGCCTTCTATATTTTCTCTGGGGTGTTGTTTTCAATCAGTCAAAGATGCTTCCTCAGAAAAGTTGTGACATCAGACTGTGTGAGTGGCAGTCAATGGAATGGGCCCCGGAGCAGCCACCTCAGTGTATTCAAGTCCTCTCTGCACTCCAAGTAAGAATTCTTTTGAGGCCAGGTTACTTATACCTATTCTCCCTGACCAGGGAGACTCTAGGGACAAAGAGTGATGGGATGATTCCCTCAATTTTCCATTAACTGAAGGTGAACCTTATTTTTGGGTAGGGGGGAATCTCTCACAAGTCCAGTGGGATGGTATGTGCCATCACAGAAGTATGTACAAGGCACAGGGATGATCTGGTGGAATGAGACTACCAGAAAGGAAGTGATTTACAAATTGAGTTTTGAAGGGTGCATAGAAGTTGCCAGCCTAGGAGTGGTATGTTGCAGAGGGAAGAGCATGTGCAGAGCAGGCAGGGCGTGTTCCAGGAATTTCAACTAACTGCACTGGTACAAGGAGGTCTGTTGCAGGAGATCAAGATGGGGAGGCAGACAAGGGCCAGATGGTCAATGGCCCTAAATGCCATGCTAAGGACTTGATTCCATAGGTGATGGCAAGGGGTGGAAAGATTCTCAGTGGGAATAAGACTTGAGTAGATTTCATGTTGGTGGAGGAGGACTGGAAGACAGTAAGACCAGAAGCAGGGAGACTAGTTGGAAAATCACTGTAGCACTCCAAATGAGCTCTGTGGACACCCAAACTAAGATAATGCAAGGAGGAAAACTGTGATGGGTTAAATACATTTTTAGGTGGCAGAATAAAGGGTGATCAAGTGACCAATTTGAAGAAGGGTGTGAATGAGGAAATGGAGGATAATTTCCACAATTTCAGTTCAGCAAGGAGGCTGGGGAACAGGCTGAAAGCCTATCTTTATTTTCTTTTTAAAGATTTTATTTATTTGACAGAAAGAGAGAGAGCGCACATGCACAAACAGGGGGAGCAGGAGAGAGAGAAGCAGGCTCTCTGCTGCGGCACTCGATCCCAGAACCCCAGGATCATGACCTGAGCCAAAGGCAGACATTTAACTGACTGACTAAGCCATCCAGGCATCCCAAGGCTATCATTAAATTAAGCATCATTATGATGACTTTGATGAATGGGTCATTAATTCTTTTAAGGCTCTGACTACTGAATTAATTAAGAATATAATTAAGATTTCTTAGATCAGTCATTACATTGGTTTATTTTTAGAGCACACTGTTTTGGCAAACCTTGTCTTTTAAAAAAATATTGTCAGAATACATTTCTTTCTTGTAGGTACCACAGTTGAATTCAATTAGCAAAGCATAGAAACCATGTGTGTATCAAGATTCGAGGCTTTTTAAAAAAAATTTTTTTTCAGAGAGTGAGAGAGAGAGCGTACCTGAGTGCACAGGGGAAGGGACAGAGGGAGAGGGAGAGACAGAATCTTAAGCATGCTCCACACCCCACGCAGAGCCTGATGTGGGGCTTGATCTCACAACCCTGAGATCATGACCTGAGTCAAAATCAAGAGTCATACACTTAACCAACTGAGCCACCCAGGCTCCCCTCAACTGTAAGATTCTTATTGAAGAAATATATTAAGACAATTACTAGCACTCATATTTATCATCAAATTAAACATGACAGCTGCAAAGTGTTTTCACTTTAAGTTGAATCTCAAATGCTTCATTTGCATTTTCTCTAAGTCAGGAATATTGTTAGGAAAAGCCATGACTGCTGGTATAAGGGCGGGGGTGGGGGAGGAATGTTTCATCTTCAGTTCTACTGAGTTGAATGAAATATTTTAAGTTAATCATCTCTGATCTGTCATTAGGGGATTTGTCCATATGTGTTTTACAAATTACAGCTGCTGCTAGGAATTTACAATTTAAGAATTTATGAGGGTCAAGAATATGGAATTCCAACTAATATCTGAAATGAGAGCCTCAAAGACAAGAGTCCTCACACCTACTGCCTCCATATTCTAGAGCAATTTAGTACAAGGGCTACTGCTGAGATGTAGACATTTCCAAATGCAGCAACACTGAAACTCATTATGAGTTTTAACAACTTGCTTTTCAGAGTCTATGGGGCTTTGACAATCTAAATTTAGGTCTGCTTAATGGAATGGCTTTGCTTTAGAAAACAGATTTTTTTCCAAGGGCTTTATAACCCTATTCTCCCAAAATTCATTTAACCTTACTCATTTGGAAGAGGGGGAAGGGAGAGGAGAGGGCCAGGATTACTTCGTGGTGTCTTAATTTTACATGTTTACAATGAAATGAAATTTTTGTTACTTTCAATGAAAACATATATAAAAGTTAAAATATAAATGAGTCATGAGTAATTAGGTATTCATTATCATAACACAAAGTTCACTTTCATGAATAAGTGTTCCATAAGATAAAAAGTACTTTAATATTAAGGATTAATTAGACCCAGAACTTTGTAGTTCTGGACATTTCTCAGTACTTTTTATTCACCTGTTTCCTTGGTAGAATAGTATCTCCCCCAAATTCATGTCTGCCCGGAACGCCACAATGTGATCTTACTTGGAAATAAGGTTTTAGCAAATGTAACTGGTTAAGATGAGGTCATCCTGGATTTGGGTGGCCCCTGAATCAAATGGGTGGTGTCCTTATGAGCAGGCCTCGTGGACACAGACACATAGAGATGGAAGATGGACGCAGAGGCTGGAGGGATGCAGGCACAGGTCGAAGGATGCCAAGGGTCGCCAGCGACCGCTAGAAGCTAGGATGAGGCAGGAAGCATTCTTCCCTAGAGCTCTCAGTGGGAGCATGGCCTTGTCAATGCCATGATTTCAAACTTCTAGTCTCCAGAACTGTGAGAAAGTAATTTCCCGTTGTTTCAGAGCCATGCAGTTGGTGATTATTTGTCATAAATAATCGGCCCTAGGAAACTAGTATTGCTCTCTTGGGCGAAAGTCCCACTTTGTGGATGGCGGTCCCTTTGGCACTGAATGTGGTCTTGCGTTATTTAAATGTTTTCATATATACACGTATATGGTTTCATATGTGTGTGAGATTTCAATATCTAAAATGACAGTCTCATAGTCAAAGTTCAATGATATTTACATCCCTCCAGCACACAGCCATGCACCAAAAAGGCATTCAACAAACTAGTTCTGAAATGATACCCTCAAAACCTTGCACTCTTGAGGACTCTTGGTTGACAAATCCTAAAGTCTCAGGTACTTAGGAGAAAAGTATTTTCCCACACTAAATGTTCAATTAACCAACCAAGAATTAATTTTCATCACTTTAAAAAGGAAATGCTACATGAAAGAGACTACTCAGAGGTCTTCTTGTAGGCTTAGCTGGGCTCCTTGGAGTCCGTCCCACGCATACATAGTTAAGTGTCAGCCGGAGATCGGGGCAGAATTTATGCACAGAATTTGGGGCTCCCCCTGTCTGTCTCTCTCCTTTCGGGGATTTTCCTCTTCATTTTTCCAGCTGCTGTGGTTGTCCCAAACTCTGACCTCTGTGGGTTTGATAAACACTGTGGGTTTCTTTGCATTTTAAATGGCCTTACAAGACACTAGATGTGACAGGCCCTCAAGCTAAAAGCCATAAAAGAATGGGAACACACCCACTGCTATTTCTTTCCCCCAAGAGTCGACCCTCCGGTTTCTGCCTGCTTTTGAATCATGCTCCAGTGGCAGGAGGTGGTTTGTAAAATTTTGTCCAGCATTTACAGATGTCTGTGGAGAGCAGGTTCAATAGAAAGTACTCGGCTATTACAGGCAGCAGAAAGTTCCTTCACTAAAAATTCTGAACCCATTTTTTAAAAATAAATTTTTTCTCCTGAACCCAAAGAACTAGAAAGAGTACTAAACAAAAACCAAAATCACAGTCAGTTATAAGTGGCGGGGGGGCGGGGGGGGGGGGGGCGACGACACTGATTTCAATTACTACTCAGGAAATCGCAATTTAATTAAATATGAACGGATGTTTACCTGTTACATTAGAATGTCAGTCTGAATGAAGAGGGTTCTGGAACCTGAGCCCTTTTATGCCTGCCACACCCCCATTCTGGGCCCACCATGAAGTCACCGATACAAGAAAACACACCCAACTTCATGTACACACAACCATATGCCTCCAACTCCAAACATACTGGAGTGCAACACGACCTTTGTGAAAATTCCTTAGGGATATGGAGGAGGGGGATACATAGCATGGCAGAGAGCAAAACAACCCCCCGAAATTGCCGTGTAAACTCCGATGTCTCAATTCCTCCAGCAGCGACCCAAAGCCCCTGCCCCATGCCAAGGCTTGACTTCAGATCCGCAGATCTGCCCAGTATCCAGCTCATCACACCAAAGGCAGCATAACTGGTCCATTCATGCTGAGGATTCTTCTCCTCATAGAGAGGTGAGGTGTGTACACATGTGTGTGTGCGACAGTGTGTAGCATGACTGAAAATAGTTGTACTTTAATAGTTTTCTTCTGTCATAGTTACCTATTCACACACATGTGGAAATAACAGGAAGGAAAGGGATGTGTTTCAGGATGGCAGAGTCTGAACACATCATTTCTAATCTTCTCCATTTTTCAGATGAGGAACTTCAGGCTCAGAACCACTGTTCTTTCTCCTTTGGGATGTCTCTAACGTATTAATGTGAAATGTAAGAGAAAGCATGAAAGCTACGTCTGGGAGTCTTGGGGGAGAGGAGGGGAGTGGAGGCGCCATTGTCTTGTGTTCAGGAGGGAAGGTCTGGGGGCTGGGGTGGTTGAGGGAAAAGGTTTAAAAGGAAGAGTACTGCTAGATGGGGCAAGGGACACCAGGGATAGAAGGGGGTCTCTCACTCATCTTGCTTTCTTCTTTCTCCTTGTTCTCCATATGGTGGTCACATACTCAGACACTCCCACCTCAATTTTAAAGATGGAGATATTCTGAATGATGGCTTCGTTAACTTATTTACTAAAGCTAATTAAAGTAGATACTTTGGAAGTCTCACAGAAAACTTCAGTATTTATTGTTCCAATTTTAGTATATGTGCTACTGAAGCGAGCACTAAAACTTCAGTCTTTAGAACACTGGATGACACCATTTCAAACAGTAAACCACGTATCTTGGTTCACCGATGAGCTTTAAAAAGTACAAGCTTTTATATTCCTAAACACCTCGTCTGTCAATTTGGGGTGAACGGGTCCAAAGGGGAGAGGGAAATAACCTTGCTTTCCCTTGTCTGTAGAAGTGACTGCTTTTAAAGTTATCACCTGAGCAGAATTTGATGAATACTGCTATTTAGCTGACTTCTGTTTCATTGTATGATATCCTTTAAAATCTAAATTTCCTGGTATAACTGTCTTGAATAATTCATTTTTAGCAAGATTACACAGGGATGGCTGCTGGATATTTACTTTGGATCTGAGAGTATGAGTGAAGAATATTAGCTAAGAAATGTACTATTGGTAGGTTACAAAAAGCCATGTGTGGCCACAAAAATCTCCATTTATACTGTGTTCCAAACTCCATATATTTAGAAGCTCTCATCTCAATTCCATGCTGATGACTTTGAGTTAGGCAAAAACTGACTGTGAAAACTGTCTTCCTATAGAGTTTCAGCATTGTTTTCCAAGAAGCAATTTACAAAAGAAAATTCGTTTGAAATTAAACATCTTGATTTTCAAATGATGATTTTTATGATCCCTGATTTTAAGGAGGTATCAAGGAACAGGAAGGCATTGAAAGACAAAATGAACAAATGATGAAAGGAGCGGGAGGAGGGCCCAGGGAATAAGCTGAGTCACTGACAGAGGGATTCAGAAAGGCCAAGGCTGGAGAAACACCAGGGCCAGGGAGAGAGTGCCGAGCGTCCTGGGAAACTTCCAGCATCCACAGATGCAAGTTTCCATGTGTTGGAGGCAGAGGCAGCTGCAGAGAGGAAAACTGAGAGAGAACTCAGACCCTAGCGCGCTTCTAACACCTCTCATAGGGAAAACATTTCCTGCCAGCAATTGGCAAAAGCCAATGAGTGGGTCGAGCTGGTAAGTTGTCAATAGGTGTGTATAGTCTCCTATAGGTGGAGATGCCGGATGAGAGGGGTGGGGAGAGGAGAAAAGCCAGCCAGTGCTGACTGAGTGCTCCCTCTGTGTCGAGCGCCCTGTTCAGCGTTTCACCTGCATTCTTTAATCTTCGCAGCCGCCTTTAGGAGATGGCTGCTATTATCATGCCCACTTAACAGATGGGAAAACTAAGGCACAGGGAAGGTCAGTAACCAGCTTACTATCACATAGTCAGTGGCTGAGCTGGGACTTGAACCCAAGCAGTGTAGCTATAGAACCCAAAGACCTAATCTCTGTGCTGTATGATGTTTTCCAAAAATAACTACAAATAACCAAGTTGACAGGATAAAAGAGACTGAAAGTGTATTCTTCTCTGACACGTGGCTGCTGCCTGGGAAATCTCTAGGATATTGGGATGGAAGCCGTCAGTCCTCTTCAGGGTTCATCTCTGCCACCCACCAGTATTTTTAAGTAAGGTGGCGGGGGGCGGGGTTACCTACCTGAAGCTATACTTTCTCCTAAATTCAAGTATGAATAAGTTAAAGAATTTAAAATGTCTGAATTTTTGACATACTCACTTCATTATATTACAATTTTTACTAAATGTCAAATATTCCTTGAGGGGAACATTTCAGTAATTTGGTGCCTGAATCATGTAGCAATTATAAGCCTAACTTCTAAAGCAGTTTCCATAAAAAGGGTGTACTTTTTTTTTTTTCAAAGTATGTATAAATCACACACGTACTGATACTCTCTCTATATATAAGTTATCTTCAAGCCAAGTTCCTATTTTTTTTTCAGGCTCTATTTATATGTAACCAGTTCTAAGAATTCTCAGAAAAGGACAGGCCTGAGACTGTCCCCTCACTAACATCCCTCAGAGCAAAAGTGGTCATCCATTTTTCAGGCATGACCCACTTTAAGGGTTCAGACTGATGAGTCACGTGCATATCTTCTAAGGACCTTGATGGGTTGCAAATGAAATGAAATGAAAATGACCAAAATGTTCAGAGTCAGATACTTTAGTCTCTCTTTCCTATTTGCCATCTGCTCACCGATTATAAGACTCAAATCGCATTTTTGTAAATAAAAATTTAGAATTCAAGGATTTCTTTCGGGGACACTTCTCCTGCTTCACAGCCCTATGGGCCCAAAGCGGCAGCAAGTAGGCTGTTGGGCTCCCCTGTTGGTAGACAAAACCTGCAGGGAGAGAACTTGGGGAGGCTCACCCAATGGGGGCACCACAGGCACCCAGGCTTACCGCTTCGGGGCCCATGTGGATGACGCAGAGAGGCCCCCGACACCAGCAGCACCGCTGCCCAAGTAACCACCAGCTCCTTACTCGCTGCCTTGCCCCCATTCCCATCCACGGCCATCTACACTCACAGCCCCCGTGAGCCCCCTTCACAATGGACTTTCCATCTCTCTTCTAAATCAGCCATAAGGCCCTCCTAACTCTCCACCCAGTCCTGTAACTGTTCACAAACACATTCTACTTCCTCCTAGACTGTAAGCACCTTTCAGGTAGGGCCCACATCCAATTTCCCTTTCTGGAACTTACGGAGCCTGGTCTGCTACATACTCCACAGATGCTGAATGAGCCAAAGGGTTCTGGAACCCATCTCTGAAAACTGAGAGGTCATATGCAGCTCAGTGGAAGCCACAGGACTGGACAGGCACCACTCGAGCCTCGGAACATTCACTCCTTGGGCAACGCTGGAGCTGTCAGACTGTTGCTCACATGCCAGTGGTGTTTTCCAGAAGTCTGCTCTGTGTACTCACCAGCATCCCAAAGGTGAAGAAGCAGTGCGATTAGGCAATGACTGTCTAAACACACATTAATCACGCATTAGGAATTCTAAATTGAATAGCATGTTACACAAGAAAATACCTTGGACACAAGGCAGCCGTTACTGACAGAAGTGATCTCTCACATTCAGCCATGTACATATTTGGAGAGTAAGTGCACTTCAGGGAGCTCTGCTTACTTAGAAAAAAACCAAACAGGATGAAAGTGGAAAGAATACATATTTGTATGCTGCATGGAGACTCCATGGCTTGGGGAGGGGAGCACTTGTCAGGGAGCCTGGGCCTTTGGAACTTGTATTGGTCACCATGATGGACGACCTGCTCAACACAGGTATGCCTCACTGTCTCTAAATGCTCCCTTCTTCCTTCTTGGTGTGCGGAAAGCCTAGGAGGTTGTCTTACATGGCAGGTTGTGATTATAAACACAGACCCACAGCTCAGGGGGCTCAGCCCTCCCTGCTGAGGTACCAGCAGCTGGTGCAGCCTCTGAAGAAACCCATTCAGATCTCTGGTCTAGAAGCCTCGTGTGCTAGACATGCTTCTGCAGAACAAGGCGGGTGGAGGGGTGCGGGTGGGAGGAGAATGTGACCAGTGAAGAACACGTCCTGCTTTAATGAGATCCTAAACCTACTCCCTTTCTCCTCAAGAAAAAGCGGAGCAAGTCCTAGTCTGGGGAGGAAATTAAGTTTACCCTTTAAAACGTGCATTCGCACAGATGAAGACCCATGCTCGAACTACACTAGTGTGAAAGCTGATGACAGGTCCTTGGGATGATGGTTCTGTGCCCTCTCTCTCCGCTGTCTCAGGCATACTTGGGCACACATTCTCTCCCCTCTCTCTCTCCTCTCAGCAAAGTCTCATTAAAAGAGGTATCAACTGAGCTTCTTAACCTCACTTTCACCCACAGCTCCTACATGATGCAGGCAGAGGCCATGCCCTCTTATTCAGTGGGCCTGAGTCCCCAGAGTGAGCGCAGCTTGGGACTTGGCATCCTGAGATGATGAAGAGATCTTGAACAACAAGGCGCAGCTGGGACATCCTTACCAGCAACAGCTATCTTCAGAGTCTCAAATGGTTCTCTCCAGCTGCCTCCCGTAGCTATTTTAATAACCAGAAAGGGAAAGCTGGGTGCTTAACAGAATGAATCCTCCCCTCACCATCTTTTTGGTACTTTGATTTTAGGCAACGTGACACTGACTTTGAACAAGAGAGATATAAACGGAGGTTGATTAATCTTGATTTCTTTCCTTTAAACATGGTATGAGGCCATATAACAAAATTCAGGTGGTGTAGCCTAGTGAGCTACAGAGGAAAATCACTTAAAAATGTGTAGTATGATAATTTCATGGGTAAAAATGCTTAAGAAGAAAATTGGAAGGAAATAAGAGCAAATCATAATCTCAGTATATTAAGATGCTGAGGTTAAGAGGGCTTTTCTCAGGTTTCTAAATGTTCCATGATGTGATTTTTTAATAATGAAAAATATAAGTAAAATGATTTATGGTGCTCTTAGACTTCAAGAATTAAACAGTTTGTGCTCAGGATAATTTAATATAGATTATAGTATAAATATAGATTACTCAAGATAAATAAATATAGAATATAGATGGACAACATGATGTATGTGAAAGCACCTCACCGCAGTCAGATGGTATGAAAATATTAGATATTATTGCCTTTCAATGCTCGTGAGTATTAGGTTGCCATATCAGCAGACTATTTAGAATGGCTCTTGTTTGTTGTACTTAGTGATATTCAGTATAGATCAAGGGATAATTCACATGCTATCAACCAAAAGCATCCTTATGCTAAAAAAGGGCTTGCCCACTATCTCTTTGAAAACAGAGGAACGATAACCCATGACAGATTGTATCTTGGCCAGGCCTCTCTCCCATTTTGAGAGGGGAGACTAAGCTGCTAAGGGGGCACATTCTTCAAGGCTGAGCCTGTATGTGCATCTGTGTGTTCGCGTATGTTTCCGAGTCGCCATGTGGTCAAACTGCCATAGAGTGTCCCATCCCAGCTGGCCAAGTGGTCCTCCTGGGAGGAGTAAGATCAAACAACAATCTGCTCAGCACAGCGAGCAACTTCCTCACCAGGTGGGAAAATCTGGAGCTGCCCCATACTGACTTTTTATCATGCCCCACAGAAGCAAATGCTATGATATACATATATATATAAAATTTTCCAAATACACTTTATCAGGAAGCCAAAGCAACACCAGCATTCATGCTCAGGCTAATGCTCTATTATATGGATTATAATCAACTGGAATAAAATGAATATTCTCCACCACAACTCAATTGTTCTTTATACAGTTTTTAATGAGATTCCGCCCAGTGTCACAGCAGTACTTACGTAATTACTCTATATAACTCTGCCAAGCAAGTAGGGAATGAAATCTCCTTATCAGGGTATTGCAAACCAGTAACACCTCAGCAGACCATCTCTCTCGGCGCACTGCTGCATTTTGGCTGGTCTGGGAGCGTGGCCATGAGGCAGAGGGAATGTTTGGGTGAGCGGGGCTTCAGTACTGCAGAAGAGCTTTCAGGGATGACGACTGCCCTTTCCTGCAGTTTCTCAAGAAAATGTTATAGGAAAAGAAGGGGAACCTGCAGCTTCTAAGCTGGGTCCTCTTTGATCAGGATGGTCAGCCTCAGGTCAGTTGAAGGCAGCTTTGCTGGAACCCTGGGACAGTCCATCAGGAAAGAGTAGTGATCAGGAGGGGGGTGGGGGTTGGAGACAATTGTTGGTTTGATTCCTTGAGGAAAACTGTAGGTCAGCAGAAAGCAGAATAAAGAGAACAAAAAAAAAAAAAGTGCTGCTGAGGAGGAGGTCATATCGGGTCTTAGCAAGTTACTGAAATTAGGAATATAGGCTTCTGCCCCTTACTGCTTGGGACCCCAGAAACCAGGGGCTAGACCTTGAAAACTTCCACTGAGGCTCTGTCCTACGCCCAAAGAATGACTCTCTTCTCTACTTGCAGTTCTGTTTCAGGCTCAGAGGAGGATGCCAAAGGCTGACCCAAGGGGCAGTGTGAAATCCAAGACCACAGCCCAGGGACTTGCCTGCCAGGCCTGGCCAAGGAAAGAATTCAATCAAGAGGACATAGGACAGTCTTTGTATCTGCTAAAGAGTTCTCCGAGAGTTCCCAAGGAGGCAGAACTCCTCAGAATCTGCTGAGGTAGAGTGTGGAGGAGGAGACAGGACCCTGGTATGATGAAGTCCTCACTCATGCTTTCTGGGCTTCTCTCTGGTTGCACTCCCCTCCCTGCCATGCCTCCCAAGCAAGGCTCAGCCCAGGGTTGTGGAGGCCAGCAGAGTTAGGAAGCAAGTGTCACTGGTTCTCCTCAACCAAAAGAAGATCAGCAATGAGAAGGCTTGGTCAGACTGCAATAGGAACACACAGTGGGGAATCTTTACTCTAATGCTACACTGGAAGTTACTGTGCTCAAGACAGAGACCAGGATGCTCACTAAGCCTTGTAGATCCTTCTCTGCTCTTCACATACCTCCCTTCACACCCACTTCCCTCACATTTCATCTCCAACCTCCCGGCCAAAAACAACAGCAACAATAACCTCACACCTTAGCTACAATTTACACTCCTTGTGTAAACAGAAAGGCTCCTTAGCAAGTTTCCACATTGTACATTTCATTTGTTACCTCCATGGGTGGTATTATTTTCACTTAGGTGTGTTAATAGTAAGACTCTAGTAATAATATTCAGCACATTTTTAACCCTTCAAAGGGTATTCTCAGCTATTACGTGGTTTTACACTCTCAGATACAGAATTCACAGAGACCAGCAGGATAGATGTTGTTCCCAATTTATAAATCAAGAAAATGTAATTCACAGATCTTAAGTGCCTTGCCTAAAGTTTATGGCCCAGTTGAAACCCGTTCCCTGGTTTCTTGATCCTTACCCAAGCACTCATTCTATGAAAAAGTTCTGTGCTACCTGGGTGGAATGATCATTATAGGAGAAATTTGGCAGGGTTGAGCTGCACGTGATGGGAAGAAAGCTACTCAGCCAAGCCTTGCCGGTGCCCGGAGTCAATTAAATATCATCAGGAAAAGGGCAATTCAGTTTGTGCACTTCTCATCTCTTCCTGCTCTCATGCTGCCCCTCGGGATTGGCAAAGAACTGTGATCCAGGCTGCTCTTGTGGGCCAGAGACCCCTTTGCCTGTATGCTCACCCAGGAGATGGAGGCCTGCTGGAGACTGAAGCTCAAAGCAGATGGGTGAGCTCATCAATGCACTCAGCACTGCCCCAGGCTCATGGAAGAGCACTATGAGAGACAGTGATTCCAAGGCTATCTTTACAGCCCCCAAATTATTCAGTTAGCCCTATCTGCTTCCCTACCCCAGACACACGGGTTGAGTGAGAGAACAAGGTGAGAATTTGGGGGCCAAAGTAAGATGAGTAATATTAAAAGGCAGGCATAAGAGTGACTCGACAAAGATAAATGGGGTTGCTTCTTACTCCCCCTCATGCCATCCCAAAATGTGTGGGTGATAATGTGTGTGGGGAAGGGGAGTTGTCTCTTCCTGGTTTGCCATCTCTGAACCACAACTGTGGCATTTGACTTAGCATTTCTGTAGCAGCTCTTTCTACAGAGCCTGGCACTTGCCACAGCCGCCTTCTCGTGGCTTGATGGAACAGCCCTGCCCAACAAGATGAGCAGGAGCAAGCAGTCCTCGGCGTCACTAAGACTGTGCCCACCAGCATGCAAGGCCTAAGGTGAAATTTAACCTTTCTTCATGAAGTCTTTTCTGATTCCTTCCAATTATCTATGAAATTTCCTTCCTTTCAAGGCTCAAAATATTCATCTCTAAACTCATGTCTTTTTTTTTTTTTTTTTTTTTTTTTTACAGACCATTTGTGCAGTAGGCTCATTCTCTCACAAGGAATAATCATTAGATCATGTTCTTTCGGGGTGAGGACTGTGTCCCACTCACTGGTTACTCACCCCAAGGTCTGGCAATCATGTCCTGACCACAGTGAGTGCTCTGTGAATGCTGTTCAACAGACGTGAATGATCCCTGCCCCACATCTATGCTGGGGCCTCTCCCAGCACCTCTGTGGTGTTCTTCCAGGTGCTCCTGACCATGGTGCGTGCCCACCTCCATGGAAGGGACTAAGCAGAGGCACAGCCTTCATGTCACAGGGACAGGATATAAGCGAAGTTGGGCCAACTGATAGGGAGTTTGGATGAGGTGGTGGCTGAGGTTTCTTCTAGTTCTGAAACAATAATTCTTAAATTGTGACAAAATGGAAATAAGAGATTAATGAATTTGGAGGGGAATAATAGATACTGAAATAACGAATAAATGAAAAGGGATTTGGGTATATTGCAGGCCCAGGGAAATTCCCAAGTATTCAGGGAAAGCATTCTGGGGATGATACAATCTTAGCTACTCTGTGAAGAACGGGAAGACCATTTCCCAGATAGTAATATTATTGGTGGTACAACAAGGTCTGGTTCAGGAAATGTCTTAAGATAAGATCCAATGAATATAGTGTTGAGTAAATCTGACAAGGACAGCACAATAAATGCGATGAGGTAGTCTGAAAAAAAGGGACGATCTGAAAAGAGAGTGAAGTCAAGGGCACTGTGTGTGTGTGTGTGTAGGTGGATGATGCATAGGGTTTAGACTCAGATTAGTCTGGAATCCTGGCTGCCATGCTTATTAGCTATGTGATGCTGGATAGTTATTTAACCTAAGCTTCAGTTTCTTTATGTTTATCATGAAGATACATAGGTAGCTTCATTTGAGATTAAATGAGATAAATGATATAAATAATATATAATATCTAGCACCCATTCATTTAACAGATATTTATTGAGGATCTTGTTTGTGCTAGATAGTATGCTAAGCATTTTACATGGTAAATAATCAGAAAATGGAAGCTATAATTATTATTAGCTAAGAGGACCACACGTCCCCTTTCTCCACCCCCCTCTGCAAATTATATATCCCTTTTGATTCTAGAGTTTTGGAGAAAAAAAATGGCATTTTACTGTATATGTGAGTTCATTTATTTGCCTTTGATATATTTTGCTTAAAAAGTAAACCCAAAATTTGTCCTCAGCTTTAGGTGCACCATAAATGCAAAATAAATAAGGATTTTCTTAAAGTTTCAACTTTTTAACATAGTCTCTCATTTGTGCACAGTATCATCAAAAAGCCAAACACAGATTCTTCCCTCTTCTTGGAAAGTCATTTCCTGACATGGTACCCAAAGAGACATCTTGAAAGGGACATGCATGGTTATGTGTCCCCTCTCCAGGGACAGTCTTCTCCTGTGGATATGAAACAGGCTTTGGCAGCTGCTCAGCTATCATTAGGCCAAGGGCAAGTCAACTGCTCTCTCAGGCTTAAAATAAAGTTATCATCTCAAACCAAAAATACTAAGCATTGGACCAACAAAAGAAAGCCAACAGAGATCCAGTTATTATGAGGGATTTTTTATTGATCTTAGGAGGTTTCTCCAGTGAATACCTGAAAATTTGATTTGTATTTCTGTATGTCTGTTATTTGTATTCATGTATGCATGTACATACATAGGTATGGTATTATGGACAAATTGCTAAAAGGCCTTTGCATAAAGGCTGTTCTTTGTGTCTAGATCAGCAAACCAGAAAACTTGAATGAGGTTTGTTTTTGCTAAGCACACAACTTCTTAATACATTTCATGAGCAATCAGTTTCTGGGGGGAATGTATTAGTTTCCAATAAGGGACCAAATTATTCTTCTATTTTATATGTTGCTTGTTTTCCAACGATCTGTCTCTACCCTGGTTATAACCAAGAATAAGGTGGCAACTTCAGAGACTGTTTTCTTGAGATCCTGGCTTTATGAGAGAACCAAAGTGTCTTCAGATGGATAATTTGGGACTCATTTGGGGTCTAGGTATGTTGGTGGGAAGTTCCCTACAAGTAAGACAAAGACATAAGGGTAAGTATTAGTACATGCAAACAAGAACTCTAGAAAGTCACTCAGTCTTGGGTAAGAAGAAAGAAGGGCACACATTTATTTTTTCACCTAGTAATTTGAATATATTCTTACCATACTTAGAGGAGATCCATTTCCAAACTAATGCTTAGTTTTCTCTAATCCTGTTTATTCCTGATTGACACAATAATCTCTAGGCAGGATAAGGTATTTTCTCTCATAAATTTATAAACCTTTACAAAGAAAATAACTTTGGGGAAATTACTTCAAATGTCAAGTAACTCAAGGGACTTAATCTTGGAATTAATGTTTCTATTTTTAATGTTTTAATCCAGGCACATTTTTTTTTCCTTAAGGCCCTTCAAGTATTGATGGGACTAAATCAGCTCTCATATAAACACAGCTCATCAGAAGGGAAATCAGAACTTTCTTCCTCATTTAGCTCTTTTAAATCCAATGTTTTGTGGGAAGATGTAAGAAAATAAATAAAATCAAACCAATTAAAATACACATGATGTGAAATGACATATTTTCTGCTCCAAAGTTTTCAACATCCCAGTTACTTAGAAACATCTGGTCACCTAAGAAAAATAGATTGAATGAAGAAATCTCAAAGTCATTCAGTTTATGATCTTGACCCTGGGTCATATACCAACTAAAATATCCCCCAAAGGTAACTGCCTATATTAGTGTTTCTGAACCTTAACTGTGCAACACTACAAAGCGTCAAATGAAATGAATTTTAAACCATTTTTGTTTGTCAAAGATGCTATATAGCACTTCCCCTATATCTATGTATCTCTCCAAAAGGGCTAGAAATTATGAGTCTATGAATTTCATTAGAAGCAGAAGCAAGGAGGGATTACTAATGTCCATTAATAGTTGGCTGCTGTAATTGCACTACTGGGTATTTACCTCAAAGATACAAATGTAGTGATCTGAAGGGGTATGTGCACCCCAATGTTTATAGCAGCAATGTCCACAATAGCCAAACTGTGGAAAGAGCCAAGATGTCCATCGACAGATGAATGGATAAAGAAGATGTGGTATATATATACAATGGAATATTATGCAGCCATCAAAAGGAATGAAATCTTGACATTTGCAACGACATGGATGGAACTAGAGGGTATTATGCTGAGCGAAATAAGTCAATCAGAGAAAGACATGTATCATATGATCTCACGGATATGAGGAATTCTTAATTTCAGGAAACAAACTGACGGTTGCTGGAGTGGTGGGGGGTGGGAGGGATGGGGTGGCTGGGTGATAGACATTGGGGAGGGTATGTGCTATGGTGAGCGCTGTGAATTGTGTAAGACTGTTGAATCACAGACCTGTACCTCTGAAACAAATAATACATTATATGTTTAAAAAAAAAAAAAAAAAAGAAGAAGATAGTAGGAAGGGAAAAATGAAGGGGGGGAAATCGGAGGGGGAGATGAACCATGAGAGACTATGGACTCTGAAGAACAAACTGAGGGTTCTAGAGGAGAGGGGAGTGGGGGGATGGGTTAGCCTGGTGATGGGTATTAAAGAGGGCACATACTGCATGGAGCACTGGGTGTTATACACAAACAATGAATCATGGAACCCTACATCAAAAACTAATGATGTAATGTATGGTGATTAACATAATAAAAAAATTTTTTTTAGACTGTAAAAAAAAAAATAGTTGGCTGCTGTTTACATAACTTTTTATTTAGGCTTTTTCTCTTTTGTGTCTGCATCATTGATTGTTCAAACTCTGTTAACTCACTTCTTTCAACTCGGCCCTCTGTGAAAATGAAGAATTATCATCATCCGTCCCTTATTTATTCTGTTACCTGTAACATCAGGAGGCAGTTAAGTCCATCTTTTTGAAGGGAGTAAATCTTTCCCCTTCAGCACCTTGAACATTGATTCATATAATGTTCTGCAATTGGCAATGTGCCTATACACAAAAATTCTCTGAAATTTACAAAATATTCTTCATCTTTTTTACACATGAAAACTGAGTGAGATTATGTGTTAAAGTATTTGTGATAATTTCTAGTGGAGTGGCTAAAAAATGCTAAACAGCGGGCTCAAATGCAGGGAGGGGGACGAGGGGATGGGGTAACTGGGTGATGGGCATTAAGGAGGGCACGTGTGGTGATGAGCACTGGGTGTTATACGCAACAAATGAATCGTTGAACACTACATCGAAATCTAATGATATACTACATATTGGCTAATTGAACATAATAAAAAAAATAAAAGCAACATAGTAAAAATGTTTTAACAAAATCAGAAAATTAAGATTATTTAACCAAGAAAAAAAAAAAGTTGTCTACCCCAAATCCTTGATCCTTTCCACTGTTTCCTGTTGACCTTCCAGAAGGTGTTTAGTCATTTACATTACTTTAGTTTATCTCTCAGTACTTTTAAGTCATGGGCCCCAATCTGAGGTAAACCTCTAGTGACGTCCAGTGAAAGCACTACCACTTTGATTTTGAATGCTGTGCTCTTGCCAAATACCCTTTTAAAATAGCCTCTTCTCATTGATTATTCATTCAACTGCCAGTTTGCCTTGACTCCTAATCATTTTTCCTGTGTTTCCTTGTACTAGCAAACAAGTAAGCATCATTATCTACTTACTTTACCTAGTTTACTATTTAGTTTACTTTCCCTCCTAAACCAGAGACCATTTATTAAGTCCTTACTATGGGCGAGACACTGTGCTTATTTCATTTCATTTAATTCTCATATAACTCCATAGGGTAAGTATTCTTATCCTATTTACAGATGAAGACACTGAGGCTCAGTATGTGTCACCTATTATTATATTAAGCTATTTGTGATTATTTCTAGAATATATCTAAGAGAATTTGAAGTCTATCTTTTAGGTTTCTCTTTGTCCCATTTATGACACAATATGTGTTCCCTTTTTCTTACGTAAATCAAAGAGATACTAAATGCCATTCTGAAAGATGAGTCACTTGCGCACATACTAGGACCCAGACCATCAGACTAACTACTCATGGCTAACATAGTAGCTGGCATGTAGGTGCTGAGTAAGGTTGTATTGAGGGCTGCTCGTGCCTTTGAGTACAAATGATGGATCTAAGTGAAAAGGCCGGGAAAAATCATCTAGAAAGGAAAAAAAAAAAAAAAAGGAAAAATTGAAGAAAAGGAGAAAGAATGGGGAGATGTTTTTGCATGTTTCTGTTCCCTCTGAGCTGAATGCTTTCTAAAAGCAGGGTCTGTTGCTTTGCATTCTATTCCTGAGTTCTTATTGGGACTACTGTTGCTCTTTCCTGTGGGGTGGTCTCTCTGCCTAACAATCAGGCACAGAATGTTATGACAGACCCCACAGAAACAGAAACCCTCCAGTGTTGGACTTGGTGTCTCTCTGCTGGCCGTTTAAGTCATTCCAACTCACACCTGGCATAGCAGCAACACGGACGTCAATTCTTCTATCCGTTCTCTGAACAGAATAGAAAAGAGGCCTTCCCCACCTCAATACAAAGCCTAACCCCACCATCACAGACTACTTTGCTTTCTTACAAACGCAAACCACAGCTAGTGACTAATTATGTAAGAAGTTTCTCTCCTTGGACCTCATAGCTCACTGCCTCAATTCCTCTAAACAGAGCCATCTGTTAGCCAAGGACTCAACATCAAAACATTCTTTGATGAGTCACAATTAATGACAAGTACAATGTGAGTACTGCCAGAATGATAAATTTAACACTACTCAAATATTCATCATGGACTAAATAAAGAGCCTTTTAGGTTTTGAAAACGAAATATTTTAAGGTTGAAAAAACTGCTTGGCTTTAAAAATAAACCGAATATAGTCCTGGCAGTTCCAGAGAAATCAATTGCTATTGAGGTAGTGGTAGCAAAGGTGGCATTACAGGCCTGAAAATAATCACGATCCATTTTAATAGTTGATTCAGAAAACATTGCAAATATAGTAGTGAGGTGTGCACGATGGACTAGGAGATGAGACACAAAGAGTTCTGACTCTAGCTGAGACACCAACTAGTATCTCTGGACCAGATGGTTACCAAAGTCCCTTTCAGCACTAATACTCCATCATTCTTCGAGTGTATGATTTAGATCCATAGACATATGGTCACCTTTTGGATTTCAAGAGGACCTCACTGAATAATATTTTCTATGTTGAGATTCCTGGTATCTCTGGGATTTTTTTTTTCCTGGACATTCTTGCTTGCTAATAGACTAACAAATACAGTGAGTGGACTTTGACAGTATTTCTTTTCCCTTTCAATGGGTTCTAGTTGATAAGACCCATTATGGGGTATAAATGAAAGAGCAAGTTATCTACATTCACACTTGCTAAACTTCTCCAGTGAGATGATTATGTTTTAAAAATGAGATCCCCATAATGGAAACCAACAGTTCTCCTCTGGTCTGTTTTGCAATCAATGAAAGATAAATACAAACCAGCTCAGCAATAATGGGTTGTGGAAAAACAATTATAATTCAGAATTTGAGTTCCTTTTTATGACTTAAGAATGAGTAGCAAAAGTAGACAAATTGAAGTCTAATCTTGCGTTTGAAAAAATGTAACCAACATAAAACTGCTATTTTATTTATGTATTTTTAAAGATTTTATTTATTTATTTGACAGAGAGATACACAGAGAGAGAGGGAACACAAGCAGGGGGAGTGGGAGAGGGAGAAGCAGGCTTCCCGCTGAACAGGAAGCCCGATGTGGGGCTCAATCCGAGGACCCCGGGATCATGACCCGAGCTGAAGGCAGACGCTTAATGCCTGAGCCACCCAGGTGCCCCAAAACTACTATTTTAAAAGCCTTTATGAATGCAACTTCTGTTATGACCATAAAGTAAGATGGCCATTCATTGGTAATGGATCAACTTTAAATAGATGAGTCACAAGGGATCCATCTCAGAAATGTCACTCTATATAGTGGGTCAGATGCACGATCAAAAGTCCTTATGCATATATAATAATATGATAATCTTGTGATTCCATTTTCCCTGTTCATTTCTTTGATAACTAATGCTTTCATGGCTATTGTTCCTGGAATACTTTTTTTTTTTTTCCTTTTTCCAAGTATGAAAACAATGCCCACAATGTCAGAATTGTGACATAACAAGGTTTTTCAATTGTGGCATATTGGATTTTTCTTTTTCTTTTTTTTTTTTAAAGATTCTATTTATATATTTGAGAGAGAGAGAGAAAGCACAAGAGTGGGGTGAAGGGGCAGAGAAGAAGGAGACTCCCTGCTGAGCAAGGAGCCCGATGCAGGGCTCGATCCTGGGACTCCAGGATCATGATGAGCTGAAGGCAGACAGTCAACTGACTGAGCCACCCAGGTGTCCCGCTGATGTTCTTTCTTATGTGTAAGCAAACACATGTCCAGAAGCCTGCCCTCAATGTAGAGAAGATATTAACTAAAGGCCAATTCCAGATGATGATAATCCTCTTTTGACCTTGCATTCTGCTAGTTTTATGTCCTCAAGTATTGACAACATTGTGCTTTATGAGTAAAATCCGTCTATATCATTGCTTTGGGTCTCGTCTAGAAGAGGCAGCCTCGGATCGATCACTCAATAAATGAAAACATGAAACACGATTTATAGCCTGTAGCTCAGAAGACTCAGAGCTGGCAAACTAGACATAAGTGTAGGTAGAAGACTTCAGGAGAACTGAGTATAATTAGGGTTGCTAAGAACAAAAAGAGCAAGCAAAGAAAGAGGATTTGGATTGAAGGGGAGCCTCCAAAGAATTCACTAAGGGAATTCACCTAGTATAGAAAGGGATGAAGAATGGCCTGGGGATGTAGAGTGACAATTAGAGATTCCAGCTATATTTAGCCTATAACCCTTATGGCTAAGGATGCATAAGAGCAAATAGAAAGCATGGTAGCAGGGCTTGGAGAAGTGGGTAGAAGCTTTTCCTGACTCTGTTCTATACTTAACGGCATCCTGATCCCCAAGAGTTAGACAGAACCATGATCCTTCATTTTGACAACCTGTCAAAGCCATATGATGTGCACTAAGAAAATACTTGCCTTTTATTGATGACGTGCCAGGCACTATACATCTATTGTGCTTAACTGTGCAAAGCAAGTAGTATTACCACATTTTCACTTCATGACCGAGGAAGCTAAGGAATAAGGAGGTCAAGTAAATTGCCAGGATTTCACACAGTTAATATGTCTAGCTTAGGATTTGAATTTAGGTCTGTGTAACACTTAAGACTGAACTTTCTCCCCACTATGCTACTCTATGAGGTACTATGTAAAATTTAAAAAAATTAAAGTTGTTTTTAAGAACCAAAGGAATACAAACTAGGTTAGTATTAATATGCTAAGTATGGCCATCAGAGACTATAAAATGCTACCTAAGTTCCAGTAATGTTTTCCCATAAATGTTAGTGAAAGTGCCCACTGTGTGCAAAGACTGGGCCTTGAGGCAGAAAGATATAAAAGTCACAATTCTTGCCTTCAAAGAGTTTACAATCTAACCGGACAGGCTAGGAAGAAAGTAACAGTAGGGGTAATTAACTATTTAATAGAATAAAAGTGATATCACAAGGGAACACATGATTCGTTGCCAAATCACACATGTTCAAAACTGAGAAAAAGGAGACATTATCTGGTCTGGAAAGGTTTAAGAAGACTTTTGGAGGAGGAAGGGTTCAGGCTGCTTCCCAGGTGTTGATAAAATGGGGGCAGACATGGAGAAGAGGGGTCCTGCATTCCAGGAGAAGAAATGGGGAACAAAAACACTTGTTGCTTGGGAACTGAAAGTGTGAGAACATGAACAGGTGTGAGGGAGCTGGAAGGGAGGTTAGAGACCAGGTGGTAGAGACTTTGAAGGGTGGTTCAAGTAAACTGGATTAATCCCTCGGGCAGTGGGGATCCAGGAATGTTTTTGAACAAAGGAGTCACATGATCCAAGTGGCATTCTAGGAAGATTTCTCTGGCAGTAAATGGTAGGAAGATTGCAGAGGGGAAGAAGGAAGGCAGAAATATCAGTTGAGGAGGTGACTGTAGGCGGAGCTCCCATATCCGATGGAAGCAGAAGAAAAGAAGAGGAAGCTATTTCAGTTCTGTTCTGACAGTATAGACTTAGAACAATTTGGACCTGGTTCTGGTTGGAACTGGTTTAATGAAGTACAAATTTGGGAAAAGGAGGGGCGCCTGGGTGGCTCAGTCATTAAGCGTCTGCCTTCGGCTCAAGTCATGATCCCCAGGGTTCCGGGATCGAGCCCCGCATCGGGCTCCCTGCTCTGCGGGAAGCCTGCTTCTCCCTCTCCCACTCCCCCTGCTTGTGTTCCCTCTCTCGTTGTGTCAAATAAATAAATAAAATCTTTTAAAAAAATTTTTGGGAAAAGGAGGCACAAACAACTCTGGATAGGTTTATAATTCAATTAAAATTATTTAACTTTACAGCCTTGTATAATTTCACAGGTTTCATAGTATTTTCAGAAATATTAATTCATTTATCCTCATAATGCCTGATGTGCTGGGTAAGCTTAACATTTTTTCCATTTTCCAGATATTGAAACTGAGGTTTGAAGACCTGCAGCAACTAACACAAGGTCACATTGTTAGTACGTTTTTGGATGGAGACCTGTGTCTCATGAATGGGCTTCTGACTTCATGCTCTATGCATCTGCCATTTACCATACTAACCTCAAAAGATGTGTTTTGTTTTGTTTTGTTTTTTTCCATTTTGAAGGTCCATCACTTTTGGTTTTTTTTTTAATGGGAAATTTCAAAAGTACACAAAAGTGGAGAGAAGAGTATAATGAACTCCCATGTGCCTACTGCCCAGCTTCATCAGTGCTAAACTCACAAGCACTCTTGTCTCATCTGTCTGCCACCCACTCCAATTATTTGAAGCCAATCCTCCAAATCAGATCATGATTCTTTTTAAGTCCCAGATAATATTTTTAAGAACTCAAAATCAGTTGCATTTCTTACAGATGGAATCTTTTCCATCTTTAGCTCTAATTGAAAAACGGGGGAAGATGCAGGCTGCCTTACAGAGTACTACTTTTCTTACCAAGATGTGAGAAAGCGAAGAGCAAAACGGTTGACCCTCTTTCTCAGAAGAATTTCCTGGGTATTTCATTTTTTCAAGCTACGTCTGATACATGAAAAATGAAATATATTCCTTTTGTTCTCCTGATGCCTCTTCTGTACATTTCTTTTTTCCAAGCTGCAGAGATGACAGCCCATTTATTGTGCATGAGGTGCTTGAGGCTTTCCTAAAGGTGGTTTTAATAGAATGCCTTGTATCTATCTATGTTATTCTATTGTGTCTGAGTGTGTATGGAATATGCGGGGTGATTTTACTGGCTAAGGGAAACTGTTTTTCTCTCCATGTTCTGAGGGAAAAATACAGTCCTGTGTTTAGCAAGGTTTCCTAAATCACAAAAAGACTTCTTTTGCTAAGGACACTATCATTTCCCAATCATTTATTCTTACATTGCTTAGGGAAAAAGTCTATCTAGAATTTTAAGGTTAATAAGTGAAAAAACACTGAAAAATCTATGCTTATACCCAAATCCTATAAGTTCCATTTTTATTTGGAATTTATGCCTAAAGCAACACTACTTTATGCTTCACAGATTGAGACAGGACTGTAGATAAATGAAGACCAATGACATCTAGAGTCCTTAATACAGATTTAGAGGGAAGGATAGAGTTTGTTTACAGGCACTCCAAAGAGGGGTTTAAATTGCTTTATTCTTTAATTTTTCAGAATTTTATAGCCATGCGCATTCATTCATTCATTCAATCATTCATTCAACAAATATTTACTCAACACCTACTATGCTCATAACCTACTCTGCGTGAGGTTCTGAGGCTACAAATGATGAACAAGACAGATGAACAAGTCCTTCTCCCTGGGTGGAATTTCTCCACGTAGTTAAAATTCTAGGTAGAATGTCTACATGTAACTATTGCAATTACTTGATTCCAGAAAATTATCACATACACTCAAACACAGAAAGGTCTTGTTAAAAAGGACTCATTTTAAATGTCTTAGCCAATAAATGACTATAACTGGGCCCTGAGAGGATTGTATGTTGTCTCCAACCAAATCCATAAGACTTTCCATATAGAACATATGCCATTGATAAACCTGTGGGGAAAGGAAGAAGCTTACACTAGTTAACTGGATAGTTTGCTGGGAAAGAAAGGATGAATGACTGTACCCCTTTGTGCTAAGATTTTTCTGGAGGTAAGAACTAGAATGGTTACAGATGTGCTTTTTGCGGGGGAGATATATAATCTTATTTCTTCTGTTTCCTGATAAAAACATCTTCCTCCTCAGCCCGCTTTTCATGATGAAACCTGACAACTGACTTTAACTATTGCCCATTCACATGTCCCTTCGCCATGCTGAAGGTTCTCCTTCAGTTGTACGAGCTTGTGGAAAATGTCTGTCCTGGAGGTGTGTTCGCGGTAGGAACACGCCCTTTAGCTGGTTAGGCCCCTGGATGACACATGGGACTGAAGTCCAAGAAGACTGCCGCATACACAGACAGTCAAAAGAGTGTCCTGAATGAGGCACAAACTGCGAATCACAAAGGGAAAGGCAGAGGAAAAAGGGGCAATTGGATTCTGCACTTACTACACTGTAATGTGACTGATGAACTAGATAAAGAGAGTTCTAGAATTAAAACGAGAGCCAGGTGGAGATTTCTTTTAAGATAAATCTCTAGGCCCAGAAAAAACGAGAGACGACCCAGGTCGCTGGCCTGATGAGCGCGGCCTATCTGGTGCCGGCACTCCCGCCCATTTACTCTGGCTAACGGCTTCATGCTTCTCTTCTTTGTCTTTGAAACTTTCCCCTCCCGGCACTGGGCTGGAGACAGAACACAGCTGAGGAGTCAAAAGTACTGCATCAGATGTTTGTTTTCAGCTGACGCCTTCTCCTGCTTCAACATGTATGGTATCTAAGGAAACTCACTCTTCTTGGATGTAGCATTTTACCCCGTCTGTTTCTGAAGCTCATTTCCAGGAGCCTTTCTTCAGTAAATGAGGTGTCTTTTTTCCCCAAAAGATTTTAATTGCACTGTTTGCTTTGGAAGCATATTGTAGTAATGCGATTAAAGAAATGAGAATGTAAAAGGTGTGAATCCCATCGGCGAGTAAGCTGCTGACAGGGTGGGAGGATGAAATTTAGGCTCTTTAGAAACTTACATTCTTTTGTGTCAGTAAGATGCTACTAACCTTCGACAATCAACCTAGACAGACCAGGGATAACTTCCTGTACTGACCTAACCCATTAGCTCAGTATTACAGACAAAGAACATTTTCCTTCCTACACCACATGTGGTGAAATAAAATGTTCTATATGTTTATTTTTCAAGGTGAAGGAGAGATTGTTTTACAGTACTCATTTTCTGTTTATAAAATACATAAAAATCACCCATTAAAAAAAATCACCCATTATCTCAATCCCCAGAGAGTAGATCTGTTCCTATTTTGTCTTTTGTTCAAGAAAATTTCTATGCAGTAGAGTTGAAATGGAATTATATGTACAATTTCATGTCTTGCTTTTAAAGTTTCACATTTAAATACAAGGATTTTCAGCAGAAACATTTAATTGTACTTCATCTCCAAAGAAAGTTATGACAGGCACTGGATATGCCTCAGAGGTAGCAGAGCTCAGCCCTTGTTATGAGAGCCTACCAAGCATGGACGACCACCCCATCTAGCTCATTCCCTCCAGCAGCAGCACATCACAGAATGTCACAAGGGATGGAGCTAAGGAGGCCTTCAAATGCATCGATGTTTTATTTTATTTTAAAATTCTTCTTATTTTTAAGTAATACAGGTACACCTGTACCAACACTTTATTTATTTTTTATTTTTTAGAGAGAGAGTGTGAGCGGTGGGAGGGGCTGGGGGGGGAGGGAGAGAATCTTAAGCAGGCTCCACGCAGATCATGACCTGAGCCAAAATCAAGAGTTGGATGCTTAATCAACTGAGCCACCCAGGTGCCCCATCTATACCTGTATCAATACTTTTATTTTTTTATTTTAAGATTTTATTTATTTATTTTGATAGAGAGTGAGAGAGGGAACACAAGTAGGGGGAGTGGGAGAGGGAGAAGCAGGTCTCCCGTCAAGCAGGGAGCCCGATGCGGGGCTCGATCCCAGAACCCTGGGATCATGACCTGAGCCGAAGGCAGACGCTCAATGACTGAGCCACCCAGGCGCCCTGTATCAATACTTTTTTAAAAGTGTAATTAAATTACGCCTTCGGGTTAAATGGAAACTGTATGCTTGGATTTTTCTTCTTCACTTTATTTTCTTGAGTTTTGATTAAATGTAACAGTGACCACAGACTAATGGGTGATAAGAATGGGCAGGGAGTTAGCATTAATGACCTGATCTCCTACCTGATGAGATCTCTGTGCATCTGATAGACCTGGGGGTCCTTTAGGAGAACAATAAAAAGCTTCCTCTTCCTCTGGGTGACTGATGCCAGATGCATGATGGAGCTACCGCAGCACTGGCTGGATTTCAGCGTTAGTTTCCCCTTTGGCCAGGTGCCCTTGGTGAACTAACTAGTCTGTACAACTGTACAGTCCTGACCTAAGGGTTATGGTTTTCCAGTCTCCACATGAGTGACAGAGAGCTCACCACCTCAGAGAGATAGTCCACTCCATGTCTGAAGAGCTCTGATTGTGGCAAATTCTTAACAATAAGAAGAAATGTCTTCTATTTTTCCAAAGAAGACATCCAAATGGCCAACAGACACATGAAAAAGTGCTCAACATCACTCGGCATCAGGGAAATACAAATCAAAACCTCAATGAGATACCACCTCACACCAGTCAGAATGGCTAAAATTAACAAGTCAGGAATCAACACATGTTGGCGAGGATGCGGAGAAAGGGGAACCCTCCTACACTGTTGATGGGAATGCAAGCTGGTGCAGCCACTCTGGAAAACAATATGGAGGTTCCTCAAAAAGTTGAAAATAGAGCTACCATACGACCCAGCAATTGCACTACTGGGTATTTACCCCAAAGATACAAATGTAGTGATCTGAAGGGGTATGTGCACCCCGATGTTTATAGCAGCAATGTCCACAATAGCCAAACTATGGAAAGAGCCAAGATGTCCATCAACAGATGAATGGATAAAGAAGATGTGGTATATTTATACAATGGAATATTATTCAGCCATAAAAAACCCCGAAATCTTGTCATTTGCAACGACATGGATGGAACTAGAGGGTATTATGCGGAGCGAAATAAGTCAATCAGAGAAAGACATGTGTCATATGATCTCACGGATATGAGGAATTCTTAATCTCAGGAAACAAACTGACGGTTGCTGGAGTGGTGGGGGGTGGGAGGGATGGGGTGGCTGGGTGATAGACATTGGGGAGGGTATGTGCTATGGTGAGCACTGTGAATTGTGTAAGACTGTTGAATCACAGACCTGTACCTCTGAAACCAATAATACATTATATGTTTAAAAAAAAAAAAAGAAGATAGTAGGAAGGGAAAAATGAAGGGGGGGGAATCGGAGGGGGAGACGAACCATGAGAGACTATTGACTCTGCGAAACAAACTGAGGGTTCTAGAGGGGAGGGGAGTGGGGGGATGGGTTAGCCCGGTGATGGGTATTAAAGAGGGCACATATTGAACACTGGGTGTTATATGCAAACAATGAATCATGGAACACTACATCAAAAACTAATGATGTAATGTATGGTGATTAACATAACATAATAAAATTTAAAAAAAAAAGAAGAAATGTCTTCTTGTAACTTTTATGCACTGATCCTGGTGGTGCTTCTGAGGGAACTGAGATATCTCCTACCCGGACTCCCACATGACTACCCTTCAAACACTTGATACTTACTATACTGTGTCTTCCAAGTCTTCTCTTCCCTAGGCTGAGTACCTAATTCTTACGACTGGATCTTCACGCAACTTATTTCTAGATCTTGGTCAATGTCACCCGTTATTCTTTGGTTTGTGAATGTTTTTTTAACTCAGAAGATGGTACTGAGCATGATACTCCAAATACATGATAACTTCATAATATAGTAAAGCTATTAAATCTTGATCTGAATGTTATATTTCCCTAATACAACCTAAACCTGCATTTGGTTTTAGAGAAATTTACACTGCTGGCCTCAATCTGTGAGTACCTAGAACCCCATTTCAAGCATTCCTTTACTAAGTCAGACCGCCCCAATCTTCTACTTGTGCAATTAACTGCTGAAACTAAATGGAGGCCTTATTATGCCTACCTCCTACACTTCTTTTTGTTGGTGTTAGCTTACTCGTTCAGTATGTTAGGATTCTGTTGAAATATATCAAATTAACTTTTTTGGAGGTTACTCCACCAGAGAAAAGGTCATAGCAATGGTGATTTCAGCTTTGAACGAGGCACTTCACTAGGATGGGGAGTCATCACCCGGAGGAATTTAACTTACAGTCATTTGAACAACCATTTCTAAAAGGTGTTGCTTAATAGATGAGCCCAATCTAGAGGGGAGATCTATGTCCTGACCCTGGGGTTTTTTTCCTCCCCAGTAGTCCTTTCACTTAGATAACAACAGAGGCCTGATCTGTGAGTGCTCTATGGGCAAAAATCACAATTCCCATGACACCTAAAGCACAACTTGGCACATAATCAGTTTTTGATAATTTGTGTTAAGCCTTTAACCTGAACTGTGGAGGGGTCTGAGGCCAACAACACTCAGTAACACAACAAAAACAAGGCACTTCTCCAATTACTGTCACATTCTCTCTAAAGATATTTATTTCTCCAGCTTCAGAGCCCTCAGTCTTATTCTTATATTTAGGCCTTTTCTTTCTCTGGGCTAACCACACCCCTTCCCTGCCCCATATTTGTTCATCTGCTCATTTACTCACCAGACAGTTCATTGCTTATTCATTTATTCATCAGATATTTATTGAGTGTTCCTCATACAGTAGTAGACACAACGTAAATGGTAAGAAAGATACGCACGTAGTCTATTGGGAAGAGACAGACGAAGAGGCCATTTTTTAAATTTTTTATTGTTATATTAATCACCATACATTACATCATTAGTTTTTGATGTAGTGTTCCATGATTCCTTGTTTGTGCATAACACCCAGTGCTCCATGCAGAACGTCAAAGAGGCCATTTTCAATGCAGTGTGATAAGTGGAACACTAAGGGTATATGGTACAGTGCTATGAAAACAACATAAGAGGGTCCCCTAGCCAAAGTGGGAGGTAAGGAGGAAAGTCTTCCCATAGGAAATAAAATCTAAGATGTGTCCTTAAGTATGAGTGGGAAGTGGCTAAGTGAGAAGGTCATGGAAAGTATTCTACGAAGAGAAGAGCATGAGCAAGGGGCTGGGAGCACAGAAACCTCTGATTGCCAACTTTTTAAAATATCATTCTGTTTTTGGTCTCTGTCCAGTTGTCTAGAAATCACATGTTGCAGGCATTCATCTAATTTTCTAGCTCTATTCTTCCTGGCCAAGTTTCCATAGGTAAACACTGCTTGAGGGGCGCTCAGCAGTGGCGGAGAAAGGGGAACCTTTGTGGCTCAGTTGTTAAGCATCTCCTTCAGCTCAGGTCATGATCCCAAGGTCCTGGGATCAAGTCCCACATCGGGCTCCCTGCTCCATGGGAAGCCTGCTTCTCCCTCTCCCACTCCCCCTGCTTGTGTTTCCTCTCTCGCTGTCTCTCTCTCTGTCAAATAAATAAATAAAATCTTTAAAAATTAAAAATAAAAATAAACACTGCTTGCTTTTTGTGCCTTAGAGTAGTCCTGCTCCTACCTTTACCTTCCCTTTTCTTTCTTTCTTTAAGAAAGCATGGGAGTTAGTTAACTCCTTCCTACTTTCTGGCATCTGCAAGCTTTTCAGGGCAAGAGCCATGCCTTCTTCATCTTGACAGTTCAGGGTCCTGACATGGATTGGCATGCAGTAGGTATTCAACAAATGTTTGAAGTACTGAAAGGCAAAACTTAACTATTTATGAATTCTAACATGAGTAAAGAATATTCTATAAGACACAACCAGATCCATGTAGGTCTCGGACTTAGAAATCACAGAAAGCTTACTTGTAGCCACCAGAAATCAAAGGTCTACTTCTTAAATCAAAATGAATAAAAAATTGTTTCTTGAGAAATTGCTACTTGGAAATCCCTTTCACCGCTCAAAGCAAGTTCACAGAACAATGACTGAGGCTCTTGTGCCTTCTGACAACTGTCTCCCAGAGTTGCTGAGCAATCTGCCAAGGTGCCTGTCGCCTCAAAGGTGAGAACCCCAGGCTACCCACGTTCTGCCCAGTGACGCGGGAATTACCTCTCTCTTTTAATGTGCTCAGTTGGAACAGAATCACAGAATGTCCACAGCAGTGAACCGTGAGGAATCAGAGCAGATTAGCTGAGCGAAGAGATAAACTGGGCATTGCCCAAGGGACAATGACAAGTGAAGTGACCTCATGATTTGCTTTCAAATCAGAGTTCTCAAAAGTTACCTAAGCTACAACATGCCAGAGCACATGAGAAAGAGCAGAGCTTCCTACTGGCACAAAGTAGGAGAGGATAAGGTTAACAAGGAATAAAAAGATGTAAAGAGGTATTTGCCCCAAAGTCTAAACTACTATTTTGAAATTCAAGAGCTAAATAAGAAGAAAAATTTTGACTACCAATAAAAACAAAAAAGAGATGAAAAACAGGAGACCATAAAATCACCTGAACAGAGATATTCTTGGTAAATAAAATGCAGGGCCAGTATGAAAGCAATGCAGAGGAAACCTGATGGGCCAATAAACACTCAAAAGAAGCTTGATCTCAGTGGTGATCAGGAACCTGCATTAAACCCACAACGAGACACCACTTTACATGCAACTAATTAGCAATATTAAAAACTCTAACACTGAAAGCCAAACAATGTTGCTGAGAGAAATTAAAGACCTAAACAAATGGAGGGAAATATATTGTGTTCATGGGTTTCCAGATGCAATATTGTTAAGATATCAATTCTCAAGTAGATCTATAGATTCAGTGCAGTGTCAAATTCTCAACAAGTTTTTTTGAAGACATTAAAAAACCAATTCTAAAATTCATGTGGCAATACAAAGGACCTAGAATAGGCAAAACAATTTTGAAAGAAGGACAAATTTGGAGGACTAATATTACCTAATTTCCAAATTTATTATAAAGCTACAGTAATTAGGACAGCGTGATATTGACAAAAAGGAAAAAAAAGACAGGTCAGCAAAAAAGAATAAATAGCCCGAAATGAACCCACACATTTCTTCTAGGTGCTCTAGGCTGCCATCCCCCTGATTCATACATTGTTGGTTCATCACTTTCTTTCTAAGCCATCTTTGGAGGGAGAAAACTAACCATGACTTTGGCTGTTGTGTGAGAAATGGTCCTTCTGGCATTGGCTACCTGATTCTTGATTGGTGTGTACGGTGATGTGGGCCTGTAATGATAAGGGTGTCTCTTATGAGGGAAGGGATTTTACCTGACAGGCACTATCATTCTTGTCAGTGCCCACAATCTTGCAAGTTAGCAGGAGAGCCTTTACCCTCCCTGGGAATCAAGTGGGAGAGTCCTGGGAGCATAGAAGAAATTGAATTGGTCTATTTTGGCCACACCAATGAGCATCTTTGGCCTCTCCTCATCTCACCTCATCTCTGTGGATTGACACCATGGAAAACAATCTCCTTTTTTAAAAAATTTTTTAAAAATTTTTTTATTGTTATGTTAATCACCATACATTACATCATTAGTTTTTGATGTGGTGTTCCATGATTCATTGTTTGTGTGTGTGTGTGTTTTTTTTAAAGGTTTTGTTTATTTGATAGAGACAGATAGTGACAGAGATAGTGAAAGAGAGCACAAGCAGGAGGAGAGGCAAAGGGAGAGGGAGAAGCAGGCTCCCCGCGGAGCAGGGAACCCAACGTGGGGCTCGATCCCAGGACCCTGGGATCACGATCTGAGCCACAGGCAGGCGCTTAACGACTGAGCCACCCAGGCGCCCCTGTTTGTGTGTGTTTCTTAAAGATTTTTCCATGTGGCTTCTAAGATACCATTCTCTCCGGTCTATTTCAGACTCTCTTTTCTATCCCTTAAATGTTGGTGTTCCCCAGGGTTTTTTCTTCTAATCTGTTGCTTTGTTCTGTGATGTCTTTCTGGGATTTCCCATCCAATTCTATAGCTTCAATTGCCCCTATAAAGAGATGACCCATCTCCCTCCTGAACTCCAATTTAGTTAATACCACCACAGGCAATGTTTTCCTCATTCCACATATTCTTTAAAAAGAAAGTTTTAATTTTTTCATTATAAAGGTAAATCACATTTACTCTTGAAAGATTAATGAAAGAAAATAAAAGTAATTCATAATTCCCACACATATTTTTTGTCTTACTATATCCTCATACAATTTTGTTCCATCTCAAAATATTTTTGTCTTTTCCTTTCTCCCTCTCTCTTCAGTCAACTTGTAAACATAAAAATGTTCCAAATGATAGCTGGTGTACGTAAGAGCAGATCTAGTTATATACTGGTTTCAGTGAATGTGAAATCAATATGCCTTGAAGCAAGGATAGACAAATAAAATATTAGTGAGTTGGGTATGAAGCCCCTGAAAATATTCAAAAGCCTACTTCAACACCACTCTAAAGTGTTCCATTTACTTCCATATCAGCCTCTGATAAGGTGGTTTTCATTAAACACTACATTCAAAATTTTATTTTATTTTTTTACATTCACAATTTAAAACACTGTATTATTATTCAATTATTACTCAATTATTTCATATTGAGTTTAATTTTTACAACCTGTACTGTAACTCATTTTCTTTGCATCACAAAAGCACAGTTCATCAATTATACGATGAGTTAACTATTTTGTGGGCTAACCTAAAAATCTCACCATTATTTATTTATTTATTTATTTTAAAAGATTTATTTATTTTAGAGAGCAAGCATGCGGTGGGGAGGGGCAGAGGGAGAGGGAGAGTCTTAAGAATACTCTGCACGGAGCACAGAGCTCTATGCAGGGCTCAATCCCATGACCCTGAGATCGCAACCTGAGCTAAAACCAAGAGTTGGGCACTTAACCAACTGCACCACCCAGGTACCCCTCTCATCACAATTTATAATATTATTTCTCTGGATAAATATATTATAGGTTTCTATGAACCAATGTAGAAATTCTAAACCTATGTGTAAGTTGGGGAAGTTCCTGTACTTTCAGAGGGCTGTGGAAAATGATGGTATTTATTATTATATCTAATTCCATTTAAAAACTTTTATATGATCCCAACTGAAGTTTTAGGGACCATCCTTTATATCATCAGCCCTATTCAAACTACCCATTTGGTGATCTTTATTTTTTTCTCCATAATTTATATTGATAATCTCCCTTTGAGATGGGGTAAGGGAATGTTTGCCATGACCAGATCCTGACTCCTAATCCTATCTTTCATCTACCATTTACTGTTCCTGGAAGATTTATGTTTCCTAGAATTCAGAGAATCTAAGCAAGTTGAGAGCTTGTAGGATGTGACACTATTTCTCTTTCCCCCTTTTCTCCTTCTATCCTCACACTGCCACACTTACTAACGTATAGCTGAAGATGTATTCTCTTGTCCCTTAAGATTTTCTTCTTCAGTGCTGTTCCTTTTCTTTCTCGAGATAGTAACTCATACATATTGGGGATGCCCTTAACATGCCCACACAAATAAGAAAAGCAAACCACGTAGGTTATTCTCCATGAATTTCAAGAGTAAGGGTAACATGTTCCCATCCACAAATGCCTTTACCACAATGGGAAAGAAGTGGACTTTAGATATGCCCTCTTTTATACAATAGGTTTCCCCTGAAGAATCTTAAGTTAATTAGAATTGAGCAATTTAAAATGCACTAAGAAAAATGGAAAATACTAAACTATGGTTTCTAGGAATGCACATTTTCTGATAAAATTACAAAAAGAAAAATGCAAGGAAGTGATTTGTATAAAAGTCAGAGTAGCAGTTACTTATCAGGGAAAGGAAAGGGCTACAATTGAGCTGGGACACATAGATGGGGCTTGTGAACTGGGTGGCAAAGTTCTATTTCATTATCTAGGTGATTATTTTAGTGCAGGCTACTATAACAAATTACGATAGACTGGGTGGCCTAAACAACACAGATTTATATCTCAGTTCTGGAGGCTGGGAAATTGAAGATCAGGGTACCACGATGGTTGGGTTCTGGTAAGAGCCCTCTTACTGGCTTACAGATGGCTGTCTTCCTGCTGTGCCCTCATATGACAGAGAAAAAGAGAGATATCATCTCTCTGTGTCTCTTCTTATAAGGGCACCAATCCTGTTTATGAAGGCTCTACCCTCATGACCTAATTACCCCCCAAAGGCCCCACCTTCAAATACCCTCATACTGGGGATTCGGGCTTCAACATACAAATTTTGGGGGAGATACAAACATTCAGTCCATAGTTGTGGTTTTCACTTATAATAATTTATTAAGCCATTCATTTGGTTTACATGGTTTTTTGTATCTGTGTTTTATAATAAAAAGTTTTTAAAAACTGTTCTTGGTTTTTAGATAAAACATATGTCAACTTTTCTTACCTTTAAAACAAAAAGTTCTTTATCTCTCACTCTATTGAATAACATGGATTTTTTGTATGTAAAGGAAGATGGAAACTGTTCTCCAAATAGCCAATAAATAAACTTTTGCTTTTGAGGGCAATACACCGTATCATTTGCCACTACAGAAACTACTTATACAAAGGGTTCAATTTGCTTCCCATGGCATGTTCATTCAGCTCCTATAGCCCTGGGCTTTTGTAGGTAGATATTGGCCCATAATGATTTGGATTTATTCCCAAGAGCAGTAGACCACTCGGTCAATTGTTGAGGCAAAGGAATGGGACTTGAACTCAGTTTTCCACGACTTAAAAGAGACAGCATTCTTCCAGATTCAAAATAGTTTAGTCTCCATGGATTGGGGCAGGGATTGGGGAATCTGTAAACAAACATCACCATCATTAATGACCAGAAGAAACCCAGGCAGTGATACACAAAACTACTGGATGATTTCCTTCTCTCCAGTACAGAAAGTTCAAATGGATTGTCACGAGGCATTAGTGAAGATGCTCTGAATATTTTTGTATATTTTCCGTTTCACTAAGAATTTGTGGACTGATCTCTGCTCACTCTTACCCACTGTTCTTTACAAATGTCAGGTAAGCCTGGAAAATGTCCCAGATGGTCAAATAGGGAGATAAGGCAGAATATCCCTTATTCAACAATAACACAGGTGTCAGGCAATGATTTGAAAATCAGGACTTGAAGGACAAGGCCAATATCCAATTGGAGAAAAGAGTATTTAGGGTAAGGGAAGCAGAAGATGTCAGATTATGGTTGAATTCCAACTCCAATGAACTGCTCAGAATCCCAGATGTTCCATTTGAATTCCTCCCGTTGCCACTCTGAAATACTAGTCTATAAATTTAATTGGTTATAAGCATGATTTCCTAAGATGCTTGTTTACTCTTTTCATGTAGTATCATATTGCTTTTAATAAGGTATTCAAACCCTACGAAGTATGTTTCCAAAAAAAAATCAAAGCTAATTCACTACACTTAACACTTAAGTGCTTCTCTAAGTCAATAAAACCCGCCTCTGCTTAAGTATAACTAGGATCTCAACTATCTCAGCTCCTGTAATAGAGAATTCTCCCCTCCATTCTTGCAGAAGTCCTTCAGAAAATGGACAATGCTGATTGGGTATAAGAGAAAACCTTTAGATCACTGCTATTGGAAAAACAAATGTGTCCCTCTTTAGGAAGAGTTAGCATTAGTGAAAATAACTCATTATCTCTATCTCTTCTGGTTCCCCATTAAGTCTTTATTATCTCCCTACTCACCTCCTAATGCTTTTTTGGCCACCACTGAAGTTTATTTGGTCCCTTAAATGCTTTCTTGTCTCTGATTTTAATTATAACTTGGTCCTGACTCTCAATACTTCCTGGCTTGTGCTGCTCCATCTTTCCACTCTGATACTCTAGTCTCTTGACAATTTTCCCCCTTACATATGAAACAAAGCAATCACTGTAAACATAAACACCCAAACCATACATCAGAAATCAGAGTCTTCTTGAGCTTAAGACTGGTTCCCAGTTGGAAGCACCATAGAAGACTGAAAATATATGCTATTTTAATGGAGGAGAGAGATTCAGTAAAGCTAAGGCTGGAGCTGATCCTGGCCAGACACAGTGGGTTGTGGATGGTGCTCATTTTCATGTATTCATCATATGCTATATATAAGAGGCATTTATTTATTTCTTCAAAAACATTTATTGAGCACCTACTTTGGCAGGTGCTGTGCTTGTAGCTGCAGATTAGAATAATAAGCAAAGTGGTATAATCTCTGCTGTCTTTGAATTCACAATAATAATCCACAAGTTTACCAATCCTCAGATCTACCATGTAAGTATTATAAAGGAAAATGGCAGGGACAATAGGAGAGCAATAATGAGGGAGATCTGACTTAGTTTGGGGTTTTGGGAAGGCTTCTGAGAAAGTGCTCTAATGTGAGGGAAGTATAGAAGATACCTAAGTGGACCTCTGCCAGCAGCATGTTCAAGGTAATTCAGAGGTCTGTGGGGCCAGCCAGCCTGAGTCTGCTCACCTTCAAAGTCTATGCATCACCTAAAAAAGACTCACCTCACAAAACTTCTGTGAAGGTTAATGAGCTTTCACTCTACTCCGTCCCTGAGGGTCAATCTAAATATGTGGAGGAGCCAAGGACCCCACTTGAAGAAAGCATTTCACATCTCCGATGTTACTGCGAGCCATATACAAGTTGGTGTCAGGAAATGTACTCACAAACTAAGCCCAGGATGCAGAGCTTGGTTCAATGGGGGTTAGGCAGCTATGAGTATCTCCAAAATGCACCTCCTAGATTTTTTCCAAGACTTGGTGTTATTGGTTTTGCTGGCATTGTTGGACTTCTTTTGGCTAGAGGTTCAAAAATAAAGAAGCTGGTGTATCCACCTGGATTCATGGGACTTGCTGCCTCTCTTTATTATCCACAACAAGCCATCGTATTTGTCCAGGTCAGTGGGGAGAAATTATATGACTGGGGTTTACGAGGATACATAGTTGTAGAAGATTTGTGGAAGGAGAACTTTCAAAAGCCAGGAAATGTGAAGAATTCACCTGGAAATAAATAGAATGCTCCATGCTCTGCCCATTTTAATCAGTTATAGGTAAACATTGGAAACTCCATGCAGTAAACCAGTATTTCTACAGAAAAATGGCAGAGAAGTCAGTACTGAATATAGTAAATTGGCTTTCTTCTTCAGGACAAACTATACTAGGCTTCTTTGTTATCTTGGGTGATGCCATACTGCAAGCGGACTAATCGGAAATCCTTTCACCTAGAGGTAATGTCTAGCCTTAGAACCCCTCGTTCTCAAGTTGCTATTTATGTACATAATTAAAATTCCAACTTAAAAAAAAAAAAGAAGATACCTAAGTAAAGGTAGGGTGGATGGAAGAGCCCTCTAGGCAGATAAAAAACAGATATGCAAAGTCCTTGAATCAGAAAGGAATGAGGCACATTCAAGGAACTGGAAGAGCAGGATAGTTGAGTGCAGAGTGGGTCAGATGTGGAATGTGGGGAAGAGATAGAGGTCAGATGGTGCAGAGCCCTGGAGACAATGTCAAGGATGTAAAATGTTATCCTAAGAGCAAAATAAGCCACTGTAAAGTTTTTAAGCAAAGGAGTGGCAGGATCAGACTGTGAATGATCAAAAGGGCATAAGATTATGGGAAGGAGTCTAGTTTCGAGGCTCTTTCTTTTTTTTTCTTTTTTTTTTTTTTTTAAAGATTTTATTTATTTATTTGACGGAGAGAGACACAGAGAGAGAGGGAATACAAGCAGGGGGAGTGGGAGAGGGAGAAGCAGGCTTCCCGCCGAGCAGGGAGCCCGATGTGGGGCTCGATCCCAGGACCTGGAATCATGACCTGAGCCGAAGGCAGACGCTTAACGACTGAGCCACCCAGGTGCCCCTAGTTCCGAGGCTCTTTCAATGGCCCTGGCAAGAGATGAGAAGTGAATGGATTTGACTGTTGTTTAGAAAGTAAAATGGATAGGACTTGGTGATGGAAGAACCATGAAGAGTAATGCACAGGAGGCTCATTGGGTAGATGTAAGTCCCATTTACTGAGATAGTGCTTGTCTAAGAATTCTTTAGAGAAGATAGGGGAAAAAACATATTCTCTTTCTTTGCAGAAATAGAATCACCAACTAAAGCTTATACAAGCTTTAATGAATGTCATTAACAGTAAGATTGGGTGAGGTCTTAGAATCATCTTGTATTCTAGACAAGAAAGAAATTATCTTACAGTAGTAGAAAAGATAACTGATAAGGATGTCAGAGAACTTTATAAAATGCCATATAATTAATCTGATTAAAGAAAGCATAGATCTCAAGAATTTTAAAGTAGTGAAGAAAAGCTTTTACTTAGAGAAAAATTAAATGCTTTTATATAGAATGAAGCCAAGACACTACAGCTTTTAACCTTTTTTTTTTTTCCATCCATTACTGTTTTTCTGTGGAGAAAATGAAAAAGAAGCACCAGAGGGTATCTTAAAGTTTCTGGAAAGGCATCACTTATGGGAAAACCTGGTAATATTAACCTAGTTCTCACTAAATGTTATGAAGAAAGTCTCTGACAGATACCATTTTGTAACTCTTGAACAAGGGACCAGCTAAAAATACCAACTTGAGACTGAATTGGTCTCTGCTTAGGCAAAGCCATGGACTAGAAAATGACAGAAAACTGCAGGTGTCCAAATATAGCATGCAGACTGTGGATTATCTAAGACAAGACTACTGAGGATTGCATAGGATTCACAGAATTGGGGGGAAAGCCTCCTGGTCCTATATACAGGGAAGCTGCCAGCAATCCTTGCTTTCTTTTTGGAGGATTCAATTTTTATACTTCACTGGAGGAGAAATGGAATTTCAGTATCCCCCCCTAAGAAGTTCTTAAAGAATGCTTTGGTTTTTCACGAATTATACTTAAGTGGTGTTTTTTAAAGAAAGAAAACAGAAAAGAAAAAGAAAATTATTATCTTACAATAGACTTCTGGTATGTTTCCTGAAGAACAGAAAGTAATGTTTATTTATCAGTGTATATGATTTAAGATTTAAAATATTTATTAATTGATGCTAAACTTTACTTGGAAAGGTAAAACTAATTTCAAAAAGAAAAAAAAAAGACAAAAGATTCACTTGTAAACTTAATTTCCCAAAGTTTATTTTTCAAATCTTCTCATTTTTTTAAGATAATCTTTCCCTTCTCATTACCCTGGGAATGGATGCATCTAAACATAACCAAAACAGGTGCTTTCTGTACATTTTTGTCCTAGTCTTCAGGGCAAATCTTAACCTAAATCAATAATGGGATTTTTCTGTATCTTCTTCATAGGGCCTTTGACTATTTTAAAAAGAGAATGCTACTATGAAAGGTACTCATGGATAATTCTTTATGTCTCCAGTCTATAGCCTAGATAGGACTGTCTTCATCTCTTAAAAGAATTTTCGGAAAACTTGAATCATGTAGAAGATTTTTTCACATGTAAAAAAAATCATGTAAAAGGCAGGAGTAGCCTGTCACTTTAATAACTTCATAGCACAGGTCTATAGTAATGGCTAAGCTAGTAAAGTCTGAATAAATCAGAGATGAAACATACCAGGGACATGGAGGAAATGACACTGGAGGACTGATTCCGATAAGAACCAAGCAATGACAATGGCAGTCTGTACAGGAAATCCACTCTCAGGGGAATTAGGTGTGACTTTAGAAGCTGAATTGTATTTATTCATCACTTCTGATATAGCCAGGAAAAGGCAAAAACTATTTAAAATGGGGAAAGTCACTATACCAAGGACCACACTCACTAGGCTCAAGTCCGTGATTTGCCTATACAATCAGTCTCAGAAACATTATGTTTGAGGTAAATACCCCTGCAGAGAATCAGCTGGATAATGAAGACCATCCTTCCTAATATCCTGTTCATATAAGACTTCTTTCTTCTTTTATCTCTCGAACATTTAAAGCAGACTTATTTTAAAATTCCTTTCAGATTGTTCTGTTATCAGCAGGATCTTGGTTCTTCTATCTGCAAATGGTTTTGTTGTTGTCTTCTGTGAGCACATGTCCAGTGAGAGCTGCCTTTTATAAGACTCTTCCTGGTGCCCTGATTTCAGAAGTTATCTGAATTGAGAGACTGTGAGGATAGGTTTTTTTCCTAGTCCTTAGACCAGTTTTCATATTAGATTTCTTGGCTTTGGGCTTCTGCACTTTACAAGCAGTATAAATTTGGGCCCCAACTCTAGGTGTGGCTTAGATTAGGACTCTGATTTTTCAAGGATGACTCTTTTTTCACCCAATGTCTATATGGGCTGCCCAATTCTGTGCCCCATTCCCTGGCCACTGAGTGGACTATTCCACAGAATGGACAGGCCCTTCTGGCCCATGGCTTTAGGCAAGAAGCTCAGGTTCATCTCCTAGCCACTCATAAGGACCTACTGTCTTAATTCCAGCCACATGGGGACACATTTCAAATTCCTTATTCTCTTCAGTAGAAAAGTATTGATCTGGTTTTCCCCAATCAGCTGTAACAATGTCATCCTATCTCCTCCAAAAGTCTGTCACAGTCACCAAATTCACAACTGCCAAGTCACTAAGATTTCATATTTCATTTAAAGAAGTCTGAAAATGTTTTTAGGTGCAATATGATGCAGTCAAAAACCACATTGGCCTGGGAGTCCAGAGACCTGTGCTCTTGTCTAAGTCTAGCCCTAAATAAGCTGTGTGACTAAATTTGTCGTTCATTTTGGGTTTCAGGAGAGAAAAAGAAGAATTTGGAATTGAAACAGAGAGGGACTCTTTCAGCTCTAAAATGCCATGATTCTATGAAATACTATCTTTCATCTTCTGGAGCCTCATGGGAGGCCATAGTGTGGTGCAGCATTTGCTTGAGAGAAGGTGAGGATAATTTATAAGGAAGTCCCTGGATCCCAGCTTCCCAGGATTATGCAGCTCCTCCTTCTTTAAAATAGCTACAAGACACATTAGCATTTCAAACACTGTTGCCTGTGACAGGTGATCTCAGGAAGATTAGGAGGTAGACAAATTCTGTTTTTTGTTTTCTTTTTTTATGTCAGGCTCAGTAAGTAAACATTAACAGTTTGAACACACTATTCAGCATTCCCTATTCATTTTTCATGAATTCATACAACATATCAAAGGGATAATATGCTCTACTCCTTTGTTCTCTCAGAATTGCAGACAGACTCATTTTCCTCTGTCAGCAAACCTGAAAGCTAGAGTTGTAGTTTAGTTGTAAGAATATCTCGTGGAGGTGTGGACTTGGAAGATGGTGGAAGAGTAGGAGGACCCTAGGCTCACTTTGTCCCACAGATACAACTAGATAACCATCAAATCATCCTAAATACCCCAGAAATTGACCTGAAGACTGGTAGAACAAACTCTACAAGTAAAGGTAAAGAAGAGGCCACCTCAATGAAGGTAGGGAGTGCTGAGATGTGATTTGGGAGAAATGGATTGTGGCTACTATGGTGGGGAGGGAGCCATGATCATAGAGAAGGGCAAGAGACAGACTAGCACACAGGGGAGCACATGAGGAAAAAGAATCCCCATAGCAACTGGCATGGGAAGCGAGAGGGCCTGAACATTGTGAGTTCTTGTAGTCAGTGGGGCTTAAAGACTGGAGTTTTGAAGGTCAGCAGGCATGGCTGAGTAGAGTCCCGGGGGGAATTGCACTACTCTTGGAGAGAAGGTAAGGAAACAACCCACAGACATACAGTGTGGAAACAGTGATCTGAAGAGCATCTGGGACACACAGTGGGGAGGTTATTTGCTCATCTCAGAGTGCATCCCAGAGAGACAGTATTCACAGAGAGACCCCTCTAGGAACAAAGGAACTAGCTGGTGCCATTTCCCTCCCCCACCCCTCAGCATAAGCACAGAGCCACCTGTGGGAACCAGCGCAGCGCCAACACTTACTACCTAACATGCTTATGCCAAGCCTGCCCTCCCATGTTCTGGTGGAACCACCTCTCCCAGTCATGTTTGCCTCAGTTCTGATGTGGGGGCCCTCTCCCCCAGAAGACTGGCCCAAACCCCCACTCAACACCACATCTCCCAACTAGGGAGTTTTGTGGAGCCTTGGTTCTGGTGGTGGTGGTGACAGGTCTCATTTCACAAGCAGACCAGAGCACACCTGTTAAAACACACCACATTCAGGCCAGAGACCAAACACTGTTCACAACAGGAAAAGAGCACCTCTGCAGATGAATAGCCTGAAGGATAAAGCAGCCAGGACACAACAGCAGAACACACACAGCACACACTGGAGATACTCCTGGAAGCACCAGGCCCTGGGGAACAGGGGACACTCTACTGCAGAGCACTACAGGACCTCTCCTTCATAAAGCCATTACCCTCAAGAACAGGAGACAGAGCTGACTTTTCTAACACAGAGAAACAGGCACAGAAACAGACAAAATAAGACAGAGAAATTTATCCCAAATGAACAAACAGGACAAGGCCAAGGCCAGAAAACCAAGGTAAACAGATATAAGTAACATACCTAATGGAGTATTTATATTTTTAAAAGATTTATTTATTTATTTGAGAGAGAGCACATGAGTGGGGGGAGGGCAGAGGTAGAGGGAGAGAATCTCCAGCAGACTCCCCACTGAGTGTGGAGCCTGATGCAGGGCTTGATCTCATGTCCCTGAGATCATGACCTGAGCCAAAATCAAGAGTTGGATGCCTAATCGAATAAGCCATCCAGGCGCCCCAATCTGATGGACTATTTAAAACAATGATTATAAGGATACTCACTGGACTTAAGAAAAGAGTGGAAGACATCAGTGAGAACTTTAACACAGAGATTAAAAAAAAAAAAGAACCAATTAGAGGTGAAGAGTACAATAAATGAGATTAGAAACACACTTGATGCAATGAATAGCAGGCTGGAAGAAGCAGAGGAATGAATTAATGACCTCTATAGAAGATGGAGTAATGGAAAGTAATCAAGATGAACAAAAGAGAAAGAAAAGAATTATGCAAAAATGAGAATAGACTTAGGGAACTCAGTGACTCTATCAAATGTAATTTCACATTATAGGAGTCTCAGAAGAAGAGAGAGAAAAGAGGGCAAAAATTTATTTGAAGAAATAATAGCAGAAAATGACCCTAATCTGGGGAAGGAAACATATATCTAGATCCAGGAGGCAAGGAAAACCCCCAACAAAATCAACAAAAGCAGATACACACCAAGACATATTGTAATTAAATTGGCAAAATATAGTGATAAAGAAAAAATTTTAAAAGCAGCGAGACAAAAGAAGACATTAACTTACAAGGGAAACCCCATAAGGCTAGCCGGTGACTTTTTAGCAGCAACTTTCCAAGCCAGAGGGAGTGGCATGATATACTCAAAGTGCTGAATGGGGGGGTGGGGGGGTGACTGGCTAGTTCAGTTATAGAGCATGTGATTCTTGATCTTGGGGTCATGAGTTCAAGCCTCATGTTGGGTGTAGAGCTTACTTAAAAAATTATTCTCTTCAAAGTGTTGAACGTGAAAAATCTGCAACCAAGAATACTCTATCTAGCAAAGCTATCATTCAGAATAGAAGGGGAGATAAAGAGTTTCCAAGACAAACAAAAACTAAAGGAGTTCATGACCACTAAACCAGCCCTGCAAGAAATATTAAGGGGACTCTGAGTGGAAAGGAAAGACCAAAAATGACAGTATGAAGGTAAGAAACAAAAGCAGTAAAAATGAATATTTCTGTAAAAAAAAATCAGTCAAGGAACTCACAAAATAAAAGGATGTAAAATGTGAAAACATATACCGAAAACATGGGGAGGAGAGGAGTAAAGAATGGGTTTACACTTAAACAACCATCAACTTAATATAGACTGCTATATGCAGAAGATGTTATATACAAACCTAATCGTAACCATTCATCAAAACCCACTAATAATTATGCAAAGAATAAAGAGAAAGAAATCCAAATATATCCAAATACATAAAGAAAATCAGCAAACCATGAAAGACAGAAAGACAAGAAAGGATTAGAGAAAGTCTTCAGAAACAACCACAAAACAAATGATAAAATGACAAGAAATACACATCTATCAATAACTTTGAATGTAAATGGCTAAATGCTCCAATCAAAAGACAAAGAGTGACAGAAGGGATTAAAAAAAAAGACCTATCTATATGCTGCCTACAAGAGACTCATTTGAGACCTACAGACACCAACAGATTGAAAGAGAGGGGATGGAGAAACATCTATCATGCAAATGTAAGTCAAAAGAAAGTCAGCGTAGCAATACTTGTATCAGACAAAATAGACTCTTTTTTTCTTTCTTTCTTTCTTTTTTTTTTTTTTTTTTGGTGAGTAAAGCAATAGAAGTTTATTAAGTGAAGATACTGAAAAAGCTCTCAAGAGTGAGAGGGGTCCCAACAGGGTTGCCAATGAGGGCCTTTAGTGTTGGTCTTTTATAGAAAGCTAACCAGAGAACTTGAATCCTTTCAACATCTCTATTGATAAACCTTCAATGGCTTACTTCCTTTTTAGGGGCCGGTCATTCTTTCTTAGTCACAGGTAATTATCATAAAGACACCCACCCCACACGACCCACCCCACACACCTAGGGCAGGGCCTCTAAAACAAAGACTGTAACAAGAGACAAAGAAGGACCCTATAAAATAAATAATTAAGAGGACAATCCAACATGAATATATAATAATTATAAATATTTATGCACCCAACATAGCAGTACCCAAATACACAAAACTGTTAAACAAAGGAACTAATCAATAATCATACAATAGTAAGGGACCTTAACACCCCACTTATATCAATGGATAGATCATCTAAACAGAAAATAAACAAGGAAACAGTGGCTTTGAATGACACACTAGACTAGATGGATTTAACAGATATATTCAGAACATTCCATCCTAAAACAGCAGGATACACATTCTCTGCAAATGCACATAGAATCTTCTCCAGAATAGATCATATATTGCATACAAAAATACCTCAACACCTGTCAGAATGGCTAAAATTAACAACACAGGAAACAACAAATGTTGGTGAGGATGCGGAGAAAGGGGAACACTTTTGCACTGTTGGTAGGAATGCAAACTGGTGCAGTCACTCTGGAAAACAGTATGGAAGTTCTGCAAAAAGTTAAAAATAGAACTACCCTACGACCCAACAATCACACTACTGGGTATTTACCCAAAAGATATAAAAACGCTGATTCGAAGGGATACACACACCTTTATGTTTACAGCAGCATTATTTACAATAGCCAAGTTATGGAAGAAGCCCAAGTGTCTATTGATTGATGAATGGATAAAGAAGATGTGGAATATTATTCAGCCATAAAAAAGAATGAAATCTTGCCATTTGCTATGACATGGCTGGAGCTAGAGAGCATAATGCTAAGTAACATAAATCAGTCAGAGAAAGACAAATACCATATGATTTCACTCCTATATGGAATTTAAGAAACAAAAACTAGCAAAGGGGAGGAGGAGAGTAAGACAAATCAAGGAATAGGCTCAATTATAGAGAAGAAACTAATGGTTACCTGAAGGGAGCGCCGGGGAAGGGATGGGTGAAATAGGTGATGGGGATTAAGGAGTGCACTTGTCCTGATGAGTGCTGGGTGATGTATGGAAGTGTTGAATTGTTATACTGTACACCTGAAACTAATATTACATGGTACGTTAACTAACTGGAATTAAAATTTTTTTTTATTTTATTATTTTTTTTTTGAAGATTTTATTTATTTATTCAACAGAGAGAGACACAGCGAGAGAGGGAACACAAGCAGGGGGATTGGGAGAGGGAGAAGTAGGCTTCCTGCTGAGCAGGGAGCCAGATGTGGGGCTCGATCCCAGGAACTTGGGAGCTTAACCTGAGCTGAAGGCAGACGCTTAATGACTGAGCCACCCAGGCACCCCTGGAATTAAAATTTAAAAGGAATATCTCATGGAAATAAAAAAATAAGCTTCACAGAATAGTATAACACTACCTCCTATGTCCCCCCCCCCCCCCATCTTCTTCCTCTCCCATCAGGCAATGTGTGTAGTTACACAAACAAGCACTGTGTGCAACTCAAACGGTTACCTAAGCACATAAAGGGCAACATCTGGGGCACCAGTTGACAGGCACAGAGCAGGCACCAGAACAGGACTGAATTGAGGCTCCCAGAGCTTCCTAGGGCCTATAGCACTTATTACCTCAAAATCCTTGCCACAACCACTGTCCCATATGCTACGGAGAACCTTATTTGAGCATCTCTTCTCAAAAGTTAATCCACAGATACACTTAAACCCAGAAAGAAAAAAAATAAAGATCACTGTAGGATAACTTGAAGATGATGGTCAATGACTTTGATTGCATCCCATATGATGGAAATTAGTTAGGAAGAGTACTAGATACAGAATTTGGAAATCATGGGTTCTACAGTCCTCTCTGCCTGTAACTATGAGACCATGGCCAAATGACCTAGCAACCCTGGGTCTCAGTTTTTTTCATTTACAAAATGAGTTGGTTTGACAAAATGATCTCTAATGCATTTGTCAGTTCTAAAATTCTATTAGTTTATGATAAGGTTTCTAAGAACTAAGAAAGCATGGTTTATGTTAGAGACCAGTCCCAGCTAATTACAGGAAGAACATTCAAAAATATTGATGCCAGGCCCCACCCTAGACCCTTACAAGGCTTGGGAAGTGGTTTGGAAAGCTCCTCAGAAGGTCCTGATGATAAACTAGAACTGCAACCACTGGTCTTAGGCTCACAGAATACTCTGGACTGTTTGACCAAAAGGATAATAATAAACTGGCTGGGTCAACCTCAGAGGTAATCAGCAACTGACATTCTGTGGGGATAATTAGTATTCACATTAGTGAATGGAGAAATGTTTAATTTGCAAATAATAGTAAACTTGGGAGGGAATCAGTACTCCAATCTTAGAGATGGAAGGAGTGGCTGGAAACCAATAGTATAAAGATCAAAGAGGGAAGACTCAATACAGTGCCCCTGGAGAAGAAAGAAAAACCTCACTGAGGTGAAGTTGGCAAGGCTATAGGTCAGAAAAACACCAAAGTGTCAGAGTGGATAACAAACTGACCAGGAACCAGAACATTAGCACTGCACCTAGGGCTACATGTAGGAATTGAATAAGGCCATCCTTACTTTGGTTCTAAAATGCAAGAATTTCAGTTACAACAGTTTAAGTAACACCAGGCCTCCAAGAACAGAGTTCAAATTTCTTGCCATGGCATAGTAACCGTGAGTAACTGCATAAGGTACAAATTTCACTGCTAGCTCTTCACTGCACAAATAATAATGGCAGTAACAGATGTGCATCATCACCAATGACAAATTGCATCACTTCTTTCTAAGTCTGTGGTTGACTGGTCACTATGCATCTGTTATTCAGTTCACACACAAAACACCCAGGTGTCTACTGGGGCTGTGTCCTTGTCTTCCAATGATAAACCCAAAAATGGACAATCGAAAAAATGGAACTGGCCAACAAAGATGAATGTGCAGCAAAGACACAAATAGTGATAACGCTGGAATGTAAACAGAGTTTAGAAGAAATAGTGAGCTGTGGGATTGTGGACGCTGTGGCTATTTGAGAGGCTCTAGATAAGCACCAGAGGAACTTTGTGAAGGCAAGCCAATCAGCATAAATGAGTAAAGTGGCTATGATGAAAAGTATGAAAATGTCCCAGGGGAAGTGATGCTGGCAAAAAACTTCACATTAAACGAACTCTTGGAGCTATTTCAGACATTGAAAGCACAAAAGATAAAATGTTGGAAGCTGATCCAAGTTAGAAAGGAGTGTGACAATTCACCAAGGCACAGAGAGGATGTTTGCCCAGGATTGTAAGTTCTAGTACAAGAAGGAAGTAAGCACTGTTCAAACTACTCTGGATAAGTTTTTTTTACAAAGAAAGAAAATACTTTAACTCTTAAGGTTTTAAATTATAGTATCCTAGCATTAGTTTGACCATGTTCTTTCATTTCTCTATATATTTATAACCAAGAGGAATAGTATTTTAAATGTTTTGACACACACTATGTATCATGATTTTTCCATTGATTATTAAGATCACATGATAGGGTTTCAGCTTGCATGGTTATTTTTATAGTCATACTACCATGCAAAGCAAAAACTGCTGGTATTTAGGAGTCATGGGTGAGTTTCTCATTATACTAAGTATTTCGGTTTAGACATTACCACCAAGGACTGACATGAAGAACTCAAAGATGATAAAAATAGTAAGTAAGAGGCTGAAAAAACAGCCAAACAAAAATGTGTAAGGAAATTGAGAGATTTTTGTAACTGAAAAGAAGGCTGAAGTGGGAATTTAACTATGGCTCACTTTCAGTGACTTTTACATAAGGGATACCAACTAGTTGTTATATACCTCCACTAAAGACTGAACAAATAAAAAACAATTTTATTTATTTATTTATTTATTTATTTATTTATTTATTTATTTTAAGATTTTATTTATTTATTTGAGAAAGAGAAGGAGCAGAGGGAGGGGAAAAGAGAGAGGGAGAAGCAGACCTCCACCGAGCAGGGAGCCCAACATGGGGCTCCGGGATCATGACCTGAGCCGAGGGCAGATGCTTAACTGACTGAGCCACCCAGATGCCCCAAAAAACAATTTTAAATGCAATATAATGGATCTGGGTTAACTGAAGAACGAACTTACAAACAGTGAAAAAGGTATCATATATCAGAACATTTTCAAAGAGAGCTGTGTGATTTTCTTTCTGGAAGTCCTAAAATGTAGAATCAGTTCTTATCCATGGAATGATTTAAGTTTTGAAGACAGGCAATGGAAGATGGACTATATAACCTTCCAAGGTCTCCACCAGAGCTAAAATACTATGATTTATTTATTTATTTATTTATTTATTTTGACCATTGTGGGACTTTATCTTACCCTAAGCTGCCAATTATTTCTGAGCACTGTACTTAAATTGTTCTTTGCTTTGTACCTTTGGCTTTCTTTGTCCCAGATCCTCTCTAGTTAAAGGGCATTATATTGTGGAGTAGAACTCTGATGGGGAAGCAAAGCTGCAGAACAACACTGTCTTCTGTGAGGTTCTATGATGGGGACTGTAGTACCTTTGATGTACACAGCTTCCACAGCATCAGTGCAACCATACAAATCAGCCCTGGGTGCCTGGGACAGATCTTTCTACTGCTGCATTCTGTGCACTCAGACTGGCACTGCTCCAGAGCCCCGGCGTGGTTTTGAAGCATGGATACACATTACAAAAATCCACTGCCAAACCACGCTTATGAACACCCTCCCAGGACAAGGCATTTACAGTGAGGACACATAGGGACTTTGTGCGTTCTCTTCAATACTGACAATTCTTGAGCTATAATCCAGATAATTGTTGCCACAAGAAATCCACAATCTCATCACCGCTAAGAATTATCAGGGCTACAAGGTGACGGAATACTTGATATTTTTAAACAGTACACTGACCTGTTCTCTATTCTCTCATTCTCTGCCCCCCATTTATATATTAGCTCTGCTCAACTTGAGACACACTCCAATATTCTTCAGGAGATGGCTCAATAATGTAATCTCTAATACAGTGCAATGTCCTAGCCCTGCATCCTTCTTCCATTTACTAGATTTCCAGGGAGGAAAAAATGTGATAGACAAAACCCAAACCTTGACTGCCCATAACTCCCAACAAAATTAAGTATGTGAGACACAGAAGCTCATTAAACTGTAAGTTACTTGAGGATAAGGTGTATTCCATTAAAAAATACTACTGGGAATAGAATATTTGCTTTCTGTTATAAATTTGGATTTAGAAATAGAGATTACAAATATTCTCCATTATTAAGTCTCACACCAGAATTGAAATCTGTTCTTTCATCATGCTTCTAATTGGAGATTGTGAATTTTATTTTCATCTGACTTGTAGTTTCACACTTGAGAATTATCCCTACAGCAGAAATAACAAATTTTGATTGGGCATTCTTGAGTATGGCCAGTTATTTATTTGATGGGGAAGTTGTGAATTCTTAAAAGAAAAAAACACTTACAATAACAATAATACTTAATTTTTACCAAAGAAATGTTTCAAGGGGCACCTGGGTGGCTCAGTCAGTTAAGCCTCTGCCTTTAGCTCAGGTCATGATCCCAGTGTTCTGGGATCAAGCCCCCAGCTGGGCTCTCTGCTCAGCAGGGAGCCTGCTTCACCCTCTCCCTCTGCCTGCCACATCCCTGCTTGTGCTCTCTGTCAAATAAATAAATAAAGTATTTTTTAAAAAACAAAGAAATGTTTCAGCCTATTTCCTATCACATGTGTACAACCTTGCTTCAACTTCTGAGGCAGGCATCTCTACTTACAAAGACAGGACAACACTGATCAGGCAATTCATTCTTTCACAATCTCATGGAAGAGTCTATTCGGAGGATGGGAAAACAAGATCATCTGAAAATTACTGTAAACTGAAATAAAACAGTAACTACCATCATCTGACCTCTTTTTTGATCAAATTTGATATTAAAAAATTTTTTTAATTAACATATATTATTTGTCTCAGGGGTACAGGTCTGTGATTCATCAGTCTTACACAATTCACAGCCCTCACCATAGTACATACCCTTCCCAATGTCCATCACCCAGCCACCCCAACCCTCACACCCCCCTCCACTCCAGCAACCCTCAGTTTGTCTCCTGAGATTAAGAGTTTCTTACTGTTTGTCTCCCTCACTGGTTTCATCTTGTTTCCTTTTTCCCTCCCTGCCCCTATGATACTCTGTCTTGTTTCTCAAATTCCATATATCAGTGAGATCATATGAGACTTCTCTTTCTCTGATTGACTTACTTCGCTTAGCATAAAGCCTCTAGTTCCATCCACGTTGTTGCAAATGGCAAGATTTCATTTTTTGATGGCTGCATAATATTCCATTGTGTGTGTGTATATACACATACATATACATATATACCACATTTTCTTTATCCATTCATCTGTTGATGGACATCTTGGCTCTTTTCATAGTTTGGCTATTGTGGACATTGCTGCTATAAACACCGGGGTGCAGGTGCTCCTTCAGATCACTACATTTGTATCTTTGGGGTAAATACCCAGTAGTGCAATTGCTGGGTCATAGAGTAGCTCTATTTTCAAGTTTTTGAGGAACCTCCATACTGTTTTCCAGAGTGGCTGCACCAGTTTGCATTCCCATCAACGGTGTAGGAGGGCTCCTCTTTTGCGCATCCTCGCCAACATCTCTCATTTCCTGACTTGTTCGTTTTAGCCATTCTGACTGGTGTGAGGTGGTATCTCATTGAGGTTTTGATTTGTATTTCCCTGATGCCGAGTGATGGTGAGCACTTTTTCATGTGTCTGCTGGCCATTTGGATGTCTTCTTTGCAGAAATGTCTGTTCATGACTTCTGCCCATTTCTTGATTGGATTATTTGTCCTTTGGGTGCTGAGTTTGTAAGTTCTTTATAGATTTTGGATACTAGCCCTTTATTT
>NW_022589723.1:12162779-12196294 GCF_004348235.1 Phoca vitulina
TTGGTTTTGTTGACTGTTTCCTTTGCTGTGCAAAAGCTTTTTATCTCGATGAAGTCCCAATAGTTCATTTTTGCCCTTGCTTCCCTTGCCTTTGGCGATGTTTCTAGGAAGAAGTTGCTGCGGCTGAGGTCGAAGAGGTTGCTGCCTGTGTTCTCCTCAAGGATATTGATGGATTCCTCTCTCACATTTAGGTCTTTCATCCATTTTGAGTCTATTTTTTGTGTGTGGTGTAAGGAGATGGCCCAGTTTCATTCTTCTGCATGTGTCTGTCCAATTTTCCCAACACCATTTGTTGAAGAGACTGTCTTTTTTCCACTGGACATTCTTTCCTGCTTTGTCAAAGATTAGTTGACCATAGAGTTGAGGGTCCATTTCTGGGCTCTCTATTCTGTTCCATTGATCTATGTGTCTGTTTTTGTGCCAGTACCATACTGTCTTGATGATGACAGCTTTGTAATAGAGCTGGAAGTCCGGAATTGTGATGCCACCAGCTTTGCTTTGCTTTTTCAACATTCCTCTAGCTATTTGGGGTCTTTTCTGTTTCAATACAAATTTTAGGATTATTTGTTCCATTTCTTTGAAAAAAGTGGATGATATTTTGACAGGGATTGCATTAAATGTGTAGATTGCTATAGGTAGCATAGACATTTTCACAATGTTTGTTCTTCCAATACATGAGCATGGAACGTTTTTCCATTTTTTGTGTCTTCCTCAATTTCTTTCATGAGTATTCTATAGTTTTCTGAGTACAGATTCTTTTCCTCTTTGGTTAGATTTATTCCTAGGTATCTTATGGTTTTGGGTGCAATTGTAAATGGGATAGACTCCTTAATTTCTCTTTCTTCTGTCTTGTTGTTGGTGTATAGAAATGCCACTGATTTCTGTGCATTTTATAACTGATTTTATATCCTGCCACTTTACTGAATTCCTGTATGCGTTCTAGCAGTTTTGGGGTGGAGTCTTTTGGGTTTTCCACATAAAGCATCATGTCATCTGCAAAGAGTGAGAGTTTGACTTCTTTGCCGATTCAGATGCCTTTGATTTCTTTTTGTTGTCTGATTGCTGTGGCTAGGACTTCTAGTACTATGTTGAACAGCAGTGGTGATAGTGGACATCCCTGCCGTGTTCCTGACCTTAGGGGAAAAGCTCTCAGTTTTTCCCCATTGAGAATGATATTCGCTGTGGGTTTTTCATAGATGGCTTTTATGATCTTGAGGTATGTACCCTCTATCCCTACACTGTGAAGAGTGAAAAAAACCCAATTTAGATTCTTCCAGGTCATTAAGGAAGAGGCAAAAACTTCTCCTGAGGCTGCAGGGTCTCGACTGCCTTCAGCTCAAAATAGTCCACATGGCAAAGTGGCATTTTGGAGAGGCTTGTTCTGAATCTCTTCACTAGCCTTTGGTAAGATTCCCCTGAGAGGCTCCTTTCTTCAGTGTTGGCCCTACTTGGGATCTGCCCCCCCATCAAAGCTGTAGACCCTTTGCTACCTAGACCCCTTCCCACTCAAATCTCTGTCCTCACCTTGCCCCAGTCAGGCTAATGTTGAACATGTAGTATCAGGATTGGCTGGACCAACACTAAGGATGGTCTCTGTTAAATGTGCCCCCACTCTCACTTCACTTTTCCCTCATCATCCCCTTCAGTCGAAGTGAGAAAATGTCCAGGATAGCTGATACTTAATTTGAGTTTTCTTTCACTGCTGAAGGAGAAATTCCCATTTGGCCACCCAAGGATGAACCATAAGGAGAGGTTGTTCCTGGCAACGAAGCTGGAACTCAGAACACATTTTCAAAAAGAAGCATTTTTATATATGGCAGTTAGTTTTTATTAGTTATTTACTTTCAGAACAGCATAGGCCTATACTTCATTTATTTGTTGATTCATTAAATCATTTGTTCAGGCACTAAGGACACAAATCACCACCACTAGATTAAGTCCATTACTGGTCTGCAGAACCTAACCATTATTTGTAGCATTGAATCTATAAGAAAATATTACTGATTAACTTTGGAAATATACTTTTTTCATAATTTAGGTATTGCCAGTAATGATAGCCTTGACATTGGCTTTTGAGAAAAGTTTAAAAGTTGGCAATGTAAACTGCAAAGTATTAACTTAAAAAAAAAATCAATGTGTGGTTTTCATCATGAGAATGAATTTTTTAGACTATAAACGCTTGCCAGTAACCAATAGTGTTTTAAGTGAACCCAAAAGATTATTGTTAAACCAGGATTAATTTATATACCCTGAAAGTATATATCCTGGGCGCCTGGGTGGCTCAGATGGTTAAGCGTCTGCCTTCGGCTCAGGTCATGATCCCAGGGTCCTGGGATCAAGTCCCGCATCGGGCTCCCTGCCCCTTGGGTAGCCTACTTCTCCCTCTGCCTCCCTCTCTTTTTCTCTCTCTGTCTCTCATGAATAAATAAATAAAATCTTTTTTAAAAAAGTATATATCCTGGGCGCCTGGGTGGCTCAGTCGTTAAGCGTCTGCCTTCGGCTCAGGTCATGATCCCAGGGTCCTGGGATCGAGTCCCACATAGGGCTCCCTGCTTGGCAGGAAGCCTGCTTCTCCCTCTCCCACTCCCTCTGCTTGTGTTCCTGCTCTCACTATCTCTCTGTCAAATAAATAAATAAAATCTTTAAAAAAAAAATAAAAATAAAAAAATAAAAATAAAAAAGTATATATCCTATTAATTGTGATCAGTGATAATATTAGTAGGCATATGCTCTAATTTTTCCCCCAGTACTTCTCAACATTGTATCTTTTCAGTGCAGATGTTTGGGAAGGTGGTCACCGAATATAAAAAAGGGATATCAAAATGTGTGATGCTTTACGTTCACCTATGAATAGAGTGGTTAGCTTTATTTAATTTCCTAGGGAAACTTTATCACTTAATGCCATTTTCTGTTACAGACTTGAAATGGTTAAATATACTTAAGTTCTAAGATGGGTTCTCACTTAATGTAATTAGAACATGTAGCTTTGCAAAACTTAGAGGTGTCAAAAGAATGATGGTATCTGTACACTTTAGGAAGATTTAGAGTCTCTGTAGTACCCAAGAAGTCTTTGGAAGTGTGCACACCCCATTATCTATTCACTGTTGCATATACACATATTTCTGGTGGCGCTGATGTCTGCCTGCCCCCACTTCTTCTCCAGCTCCCCTGATGTTCTGTTATTTAAAAGTTCAACATCCAGACCTGTTAGTTCATTAGTAGCAAGTCCAATCTGGAATGAATCTTCTGCTTCCAACCCTTACAAGCATTTAGTCCTCTGAACCCCTGCATGAGCATCAGACTTCAGTCTGCCTAACTGACTCAACCATGAGAAGCCAGTCTACCTACCTGGTCCTTCTGCCCACCTCCATATAATCTTGCATGGACTTAGCAACCAACAGCCCAAGCTCTACCAAACACTGAGAACCGCTGCTATATTGAAGTCTTGACATGCTCCATCCTGCATAACTGGTCTCACGTCCCATTAATCCCCATCACTTCTCCACATTCAGGAAGCTGGTTTCATAAGTGACTCCAGCACTTGCATAGGCATTTCTGCATTTACACCCTCCCCCATCTTCTGGACTTTCTCTCTCCTTCCCTCCCTCTCTCCCCCTCTCTCTCTCCTTCACCACTCCTCCCTCCCTCCCTTCATCCATGGCCTACCAAAAGCATCTTAATCCTAACTATAATTTTTTTTTAAAACATCTTAATTCCACTTCTGTTTTGAGTCCCCAGTGATTTCTGCTTCTTCATAGTTTTCTATTTCACTTATAGACATTACCACACCACCTAGCACTAGTCAGGTATTGTTCTTTCATTTCTTCATCTATGTCAACCTTGACTCTTCTAATGAGACTGTGGACACCTATGAAGCCAGAAACAATTTTAAGTGCTTCCTTCATGTTCCTTATTATCTCTATCAATAATAAATACTTATTTCAATAAGTAACCCTTGATAATAATATCCCCGTGACATAATAAAGAGAGATACAATTTATTGAGCTATATACTAGGCACCAGGTACATTATCTCATTTAGTCCTCACATCAAGTCTTTGAAATGAGAACTTTTATTACATTCTTTTTAGAGTTGACACTCATCAAAATCACACAGCTAGTAAGTGGTAGGGAGTGAGGCTTTAAATCCAGATCTGTCCGACTTCACAGCCCATGAAAATAAACTACTACATTTCACTTCTCTTCAGTACATCTTTGCCTGGGGAACAAAATCTAGATAAGCAGTAACACTGTTAGGAGCCTGGGGACTCCTGGAGGGACATATTCATTAGTTTTGTCAATATTTGTCAGTATCTATTGAATCCTTAAAATGAAGAGGCTTCGGAAACTTGCACATAGCAGTCAAAGTGGACAGATGGTGAGTTCAGGAAGGAAAAAGAAGAGGCAAGCGGTAAAGACAGATGGACACCCATAGATATGAATTGAACAACCCATTTGTCCCCCCTTTAACTCTTGCACTTGAAACCTGATTTGTGATCTCACCAGAAGGGTGGTGAAACTGCTCCCCAAGCCCCAACTGGCATTGCTTAAGTCCCAGCCTCTCTGACCTCTGTGTAGCGCTTGCCATGGTGACCCCCTACTCCTTGAGCCTGTTTCCTCCTTTATTTTCTATGAGAGTCCGCTGACTTTCAGATTGTTGCTCTGACTACTCCTTCTTTGGTTTCATTTTCTGGCTCTTTTTCTCATTTTATATGCAAGCATTCCCTAAGGTTCTGCCCTTGACCCTCTTCTCTCCTCCTTCTAAACCCTCTCCCTTGGTGATCTCATCCATTTTCATGGCATCACTTCTCATTGGTATGCAGAGTACTCCCACATCTATGACTTCAGCAATCCACATCTTTCCCCAGGGCCTCAGTCTCCCATTTCCAACAGCCTGACAGGTAGCTTTACTAGCACTTCAGTGTGCCCCAAACCACACACCATCTGTTTCTCTCAAGCCTCCTGTTTCTCTCCTGGGGACCCAACTCTTAAGTGACATCAGCATTTTCCAAGTCACCTTTTACTCATCCCTCTTGCTGATCCCCGCAACAGTCAGTTGCCTGGACCTGTTGATTTTATGTCCTAAATATCTGTTGGCTCTGTCTCTCAATTCCCATTGCCACAAACCTCATTACTACCCAATTAATCTCTCCAGAGAGTACTTCTGATCACCTTCAGTTCTCTATTCAAAACACTCAAGGATGTAAAATGCTAAGAAGAAAGAAACAAAGGAAAGGAAAGAAAAGAAAAAGACGGCTTCCTTAGCTGGGCACCCAAGGCCCCAAGTGTCTTTCCTTCCTTTCTTGATTCATGAAGCCCAGCTAACGGATCTCGCTGCCACAGCCAAATACTCTGTCTCTTCTAAACACATACATATCTGTATATCCCTTTCTCACTTGCATTGCAGTTACTAGTGTTTATATTTTATCTCTACTAGAGATCATGGGCTCTCATCTTGTTCACTTAGTACCCCCCCACACACACTATACCCAACACAGTACTTTAACACCTCATAGGTGCTCACTGAAGTATTTTTTTAACACTGAGTAATGAAGTATGACCTTGACAAAACCTGTCTTAGTTACTGTTCTTCTGCCCAGCATAAAAGGTAAATGGAAGATTTTCTTATTGTATGCAATGTTTGATGTATCTCCCTCTTGCTTTCTGTGTCTGAAATACCCCCATTCTTTTGCCAGGAATTGCTGATTTAGAGGAGAGGTTCTTTGAAGGCTTCATCTCTTAGGTTAGCCATCAGTGTGGCCTTATAGAACTTCTGGTCACAGATTATTTCTAGGCAACTCTTTGTGTTCTCTAAACACTTGGGTCTTCTGCTGAGTGCAAAATGGGGACAGAAGGCAACTTGCCGCCCTCTTGAGTATTTCTGGTAATTCATAGCCAGGCCATCCGTGGAAGAAAATTCCCTCAACAGAACAGATGCAGCCAATTCCAGAGATTGTCCTCACCATAGCCTGATCAATTTTGTGGATAGTTCTCTTAGAAATGAATCCTTATGGCCAACATGGTGAATAAATTGTGTAATAAAAATTTCAAAAACCCTTTAAAGTTCAGGGTTTTGCTATTAGAGGAGTGGCATCTGTGCCCTAATATATTCAGGCTCCAGAAAGATACATCATAAATCCATAAATGTTCATTCCTCGACATGCCTCTTAATTTGAATTTCTGTCTCCTTTCCTACCCTGGTGAAGTTAATGGAACTACTTAGAAGAAAACATAAAGGGATCATTACCTTTTACCCTTAAGCCTCAGGCCTAAAGCCAGCTCTTATAGCCTGTACTCTGGGCCTCTCCTATTAGTACCCAAAAGTGCACAAAAGCTCCAAAGCCCCCAAGAGTCCCTTGCCTCCAAAAAAAAAACTCCATAAAGGAGGATTTTAACTTTGAAAAGCTACAGAAAGCCAAAAGTTTTCCATTAATTAAGATTTCTATCCCATTCCTATGAAGATTTCCCTACCCAAATCTAGTCGTAATTCCATTGCGTGATTCTTATTCACTCTCTGAATCATTATCAGTCAGATGTTCTTGGTGTGCTACTGTGGCCCATCTCCTTAGAAAACCAGAGAAAGAGGAGAGAATGTGAGCTGAGGCAGTAGTCCTTCATTCCTTCATTCTTTAGTCATTCACTCATTTTTATTTGTTCAGCAAACATTATTTACTACTTTGCTAGGCACTGAGATTTGATAATGTGAAAGACATGGTTCCTGTCCTGAGGAAGCTTATCGTTAATAGAGGAGTTCCACTAAATAGTCAAATGCAATGTTTCTTAATCGCTTTTGGGTCAGAGACTCCTTTGAGAATCTTATGAATGTATTAGATTCCCCTTTCACCACTAAAAATAGATACACACATATACACAGGATTTACAAAAGCCATACAATTTTCTCTGGAACTTTTATTTGGTGTTTATTTGAAGCTCAGTGGTATGGGTGTGTTACTAAGTTTTTGGTAAGGAAATCTTCCTTCTTGGGAGAATGTGAGCCTGAAATATAAATATGAGACCCATTGCCCCAAAATGCTAGTTAAAGATCTTTTTTTCCTTTTTTTTTTTTACAGAAAATCTTTAATCAAATTATACTGCTAGGGGCACCTGGGTGGCTCAGTCGTTAAGCGTCTGCCTTCGGCTCAGGTCATGATCCCAGGGTCCTGGGATCGAGCCCCGCATTGGGCTCCCTGCTCAGCGGGAAGTCTGCTTCTCCCTCTCCCACTCCCCCTGCTTGTGTTTCCTCTCTCGCTGTGTCTCTCTCTGTCAAATAAATGAAATCTTTAAAAAAAAAATTATACTGCTAAAATAGGAAGTGAAGTAATTCTTGAAGTAATTCTTTAACCTGGGACTTAAATGGGAGTGTGACTGGAGTGTTTGACCAACAGCAAGGAGTCTAGCATGGCTGGAGTGGAGTTGGGTGATGGAGACAAAAGTAAGAGAGGAAGTCAGAAAGGTGTAGGGGGCCAGATTATGTAGGGCCATTTTATGCCATTGACTTTGGCTTTTACTCTGAGTAAAATGGGAGGCCATTGCAGGGTTTTAGCAGAAGAGAGATGGACATTTTAAAAGGACTACTCTGGTTCCTATATTGACAATAGACTGATTAAGAGGTAAGGATAGAGGTGCGGAGATCCACTGGGACAAAATCAAGCCAAAATAATGGTAGTGGCTTGGACCAGATGGTTGGTAGCAGTGGAGGTAATGGGAAGCAGCCAGAATCTGTAAGTATTTTAAGGGCAGAAATGACAAGATTTCCTGACATTAAAGGTGGGGTACGAAAGAGAGAGGGGGGAGAGGTAAGATGATTCCAAGGTTTTGGCTTGAGCAACCATAAGGATGGAGTTGCCATCAACTGAGATTAAAAAGGCTATGGGTAGAACCCATTTGGAATGAAAGATCAATAGTTCAGTCTTCTGGTGTTGTATGACTTGGGAATTCTGAAACATTAAGGGGATTAAGCACATAAATAAAAGTGAGAATAATAGGAGCCAGGTCTCTCACTGTCAGAAAAGTATGTAAGTATGGAAAGGAGAAAGACTGGAATGAACTTTGTAATGTTGGATTAGGATTCACATTAGAGATATCAGTGTGAATTCATGATTTTTAATGTATAGATATATAGCTGTAGAAATGGATATAAATGTACACTCTCAAACATATTTTCTTAACCCCATCACTGCAAAGGTCTGAAAGAAATCACAACAGTAACAATAAGCACAAAACACCCAGACATAGGTTTTTAAATACCATTCTTTCATTAAAGAAATAGGGCACCCTGGGGAAATAGCCGATTCAAGGTGGGGTAGAGAATGAATAGGATGAGTCTGGAACATCTTATTGTGCCAGAAAGTGAGAAAGTGCTCAAATAATAATAAGGACATGTCAGAAAGACTCACACGCTAACTTAAAAGGGTTCTTATTTGTCATATCTGGGACTATTTTAGTATGAAAATAAATAATGGTAGTAATAGGTTATCATCCATAGAATAAAATAAGAATTCATGAGTCCATGGATTTATTACTGATATAATAAGTGAATAAATAAGTGAATGAGAGAGAAAGAAAACTCCTCCATATTGTAGAATGCCAGATGAGTAAATGAGTAAGGAATGATAAAGTTAGAAATACCACCATTTGACAGATATCAAGGTAATAATTGATTTATGCAAGAATCATCAATGGGTCCTAAACTAATGGCTGAAAATTTGATGAGAAATGGGATATCTATATAGTTTCAAAATATTTATTAGAAAGGAAAGATAGTAACTTTACAGTAGAGAAACCTGGCAACTATCATCTTAACCAAGTGATTGAAGTTAATATGACCAGTAGTGGGACAAATTGACATCATGATCTCCTTATATGATGCACTGAGGACACAACATGACTTTTGTAGAATTCCTGTCAAAAATGCTTCCATCTACACATTAAGAAACCTCAGACAAACCCAAATTAAGAGTTGTTGTTTAGGGGCACCTGGGTGGCTCAGTCGTTAAGCGTCTGCCTTCAGCTCAGGTCATGATCTCCGGGTCCTGGGATCGAGTCCCACATCAGGCTCCCTGCTCAGCGGGAAGCCTGTTTCTCCCTCTCCCACTACCCCTGCTTGTGTTCCTGCTCTTGCTATTTCTCTCTCTGTCAAATAAATAAATAAAATCTTAAAAAAAAAGTTGTTTAATAGAGAGAGTTACAGTTTTGCAAGATGGAAAGAATTCTAGAGATTGGTTGTCCAACAATGTGAATATACAAAATGGTTAAAATGGTAAATTTTATGTTATGTGTATATCTTACCACAATTTTTAAAAATTGTAAAAAATTAAGGACCATTTATAAAATATCTTCCACATAAGTCATGAAAGACAAATACATACTATAGAACTGTTCCAGATTAAAGAAGAATAAAGAGACATGACAATGAAATACAATTTGTGCTTCTTTTTTTTAAAGATTTATTTATTTATTTTACAGTGAGAGAGAGCATGAGCAGGAGGGGCAGAGGGAGAGAGAATCTCAAGCAGACTCTCCACTGAGCAGAGAGCCTAACATGGGGCTCAGTCTCATGACCACAAGATCATGACCATGAGATCACGACCTGAGCTGAAACCAAGAGCTGGACACTCAACCGACTGTGCCACCCAGGCGCCCCTACAATTTGTGCTTCCGGATCGAACCTGGGATCAGGAAATTAATTAACTTGGGAAATTAACTTGGAATTTGTTTAAAAGTAGGTTATGAAGAAAGAAGAAACACCGTTAATAGCTGAGGAATGGAATTATTGTCTGTTTCCTATCTCCAGCATTTGATGACCCCCAGCTCATATTTTCCCCCCAGACGTTTCAGTGCTTGGTTGCTAGCGGGTTGTCCACAGAGATTATCTGTGTTCTAGAAAGTGAAGTCATCTTGCATGGCGGATAACAGCTGGATAGAAATAGGTCTGCCTATCTCACGGCAGGGCCGAACTTTGGAGTGCAAACAGTCTTTCATTCAAATCACAGGCAAACTTCCTGATGCCAAAATCAGCCCTCATCTCACGAGCTCGTCTCATCGGTTTCCTGGTAGAAAACAGCTGTGCTGCCAGGGATAGAAACTCCTGGCTAGCCATAATTAGATCTAAAAGAGCACCCCTTGTTTTCCCTTTAGTGTGCAAGCCTCAGTGTCTGCCAGTGTGAACAGCAGTGGGACTCAGGGGTTGTACTTAAACTGAGTTGGAGAGCCTGAAGGTCATGACAGAGACCCTCCTCTCTGAATGCTGGATGACATACATACTGCCTCTGATCAGTCTCCTTGTTTGAAACTAATGTCAAAGGCAATGTGTAGTGTTAGCTCTAACCTTTAACAAGAAACTAGAAATAGAACCCTTATTCACCTCTACGGAGATTTGCCATCAGAGAATTTTGTCTCTCCTTTGATGCCTTCACTGTGCCCTGGAAATTATTTCTTTACTCATCCTCCTGGAAGCATGATTTTTTTCCAAACAACTAATAATAAGTATATCTAAATCTTATAGAGTGATTTGCAATTTATGGAAACTTGTGGATCCATTAGCTCATTTAATCTTGACAACAGAACTGAAAAGGAGGTAAGTCTTACCCCTATTCTGTAGAGAAAGAAACATAGCTAAAGATCATATACAATCAGTAAGTAGCTATAACTCTCTTCTCCCTGATGAACTGGTGTGGAATGTACCTCTGTTTCCAAATTGAACCAGTTAAGAAAATGTAGTTTTATTAATCACATCATCTAATAAAGTCTCTCCAGTGTGATGGTGGAAATGCTTCACACAAAAGATAGAGGAGAGAAAATGTTTAAAGACCTGTTGGAGGTAGATGGGAAGTCTCAATCTCATGAGACTTGAGAAATGTGTTGTTGTCATTGTTTCTGGTAACAATGGAAGTTATGTGGACTGAAATGATTGTTTCTTGTGTTACGTATGACCATCCTGGTTTTCCTGTAAAGAGTAGAGATAGAGGGAATATATTTTTTCATCATCATTGTTGAGCATCTTCTAGATATAGGGAGAAAACTAGCATTGTCAGACTTCAACAGTTTAAAGACTCACCACTAGACATCAAGCCCAGGGGAAAAAGTCACTCTCTGGCAGAACTCCATCAAGAAAATTCAGGGGCAGGGAAACAATAGGCAAAGAGACAGTTTCTTATACAGAGAAAAACTAGGTTCTATCGACAGTTCTGGCACCCTTGGTTGTTGCCAGGAGGCACCCTGAAGGGGATGCGATGAACCACAAGAGAATGTGTTGGTAGGAATATATCCTTTATAGCCTTACTGCACAGTGGGGAATGTCTGTTAAGGGTGATCCATTCTACTTTCCTAGAACTGGAAACATGTTTTCTTATGAAATCTCATGAGTAATCTTTGGGGTATGGGTTAAAAGAGGAGTGGCCAGAGAATAGGACAACAATGAAGGCTGGTTTTAGAGACTAGAGATGTAGAGCAAAGATGCTAGAAAGCACAGCAGTTCAGGTTTTGTTTTGTTTTTTTCCTTTGAGTGAGAACCAGATAAAACCTTCTAGGCTTTTGTTATCTGAAGGGTCATTTTCCTTCTAGTACCAACAGGATTATTGTTAAGGTAGGTCCCTGTGTCTCTCTCCTTGAAAGTGGGGGCTCACCCTCCTCTCTTTTCCTTCTGTCCATCATGACCAGAGTATACCCACACAATTCTTACTTGTGTTTGTGCATCCTAGTTCAGTGGTTCTCACACCAACTTCACAGTGGAATCACTGGGAGCTTTAAAGAAATGCTGGTGTATGTATCATTTTTTGAAAAGGTCTGTACATTCTAATGCGCAGCCTAGGTTGACAATATTGTCCAAAAGCAGTGATTCTCAAACTTTGACGTGCAAGTGAATCATCTGGAGATCTTATTAAAAGGTAGTTTCTGATTTTAGTATGTCTAGGGTGGATTTGGCGTTCTATATATTTTTAAAAGATTTTATTTATTTGAGAGAGAGTGAGAGCCATGAGCAGACTCTCTGCTGAGCAGAGAGCCCAATGCAGGGCTCAATCCCAGGACCCTGGGAGCATGACGTGAGCCAAAGGCAGATGCTTAACCAGCTGAGCCAACCAGGTGCCCCTGGGGTTCTGCATTTTTAACAAGCTATCAGGTGAAGCAAAATACTTTGAGTAGCAAAATTCTACAGCATTGGTTCTTTAGCAACACAATAAAAAATCACCTGGAGAGACTTCCAGTTTCCTATTCCAAAGGTAAAGAATTTGGAAGTCATCACCCTGTCCCAACAAGTAGAAAGCTGAAAAGACTGAAAACTCAGCAACTCTTCTTGGATCCAAAAGAGAGGAGAGAACACAGGACAAACCACTGCCCTCAAGATTGGAGAAATAGATGAATACAGGGAATTGCAGCTCACCGGAGCACACTCATGAGTGAGCGAAGAGAAACTGCCAAGAGAACCAGTGCCAGGGTTGAAAAACCTGAACTGTAATTGCTGAATTGCTGGAGGTTCAGTGTGAACAACTATGAGAGTTAAAATCTCCAGAGGAACCCAATCATAGGAGGACTCTCACAATAATGTGAGATTTGCCACCGGGAGCTCCTCCAGATTCCACAGTAAATATTGGAGAAAAAATCCCCTCATGCTTTCTGCAGGGGCAGGGTAATACAATGGCACTAAATTCATATCTTTCAATAGTTACCCTGAATGTAAATGGGCTAAATGCCCCAATCAAAAGACAGAGGGTATCAGATTAGATAAAAAACAAGACCCACCGATATGCTGTCTGCAAGAGACTCATTTTAGACCCAAAGACATCTCCAGATTGAAAGTGAGGGGGTAGAAAACCATTTACCATGCTAATGGACATCAAAAGAAAGCTGGGGTGGCAAGCCTTATATCAGACAAATTAGATTTTAAACCAAAGACTATAATAAGAGATGAGGAAGGATACTACATCATACTTAAAGGGTCTATCCAACAAGAGAATCTAACAATTTTAAATATCTATGCCCCTAACATGGGAGCAGCCAATTATATAAGCCAATCAATAACAAAAGCAAAGAAACACATCGACAACAATACAATAATAGTAGGGGACTTTAACACCTCCCTCACGGAAATGGACAGATCATCTAAGCAAAAGATCAACAAGGAAATAAAGACTTTAAATGACACAGTGGACCAGATGGACTTCACAGATATATTCAGAATATTCCATCCCAAAGCAAGAGAATACACATTCTTCTCTAGTGCCCATGGAACATTCTCCAGAATAGATCAAATCCTAGGTCACAAATCAGGTCTCAACCAGTACCAAAAGACTGGGATCATTCCCTGCCTATTATCAGACCACAATGCTTTGAAACTAGAACTCAATCACAAGAGGAAAGTTGGAAAGAACTCAAATACATGGAGGCTAGAGAGGATCCTACTAAAGAATGAATGGGTCAGACAAACCATGAGAGACTATGGACTCTGAGAAACAAACTGACGGTTCTAAAGGGGAGGGGGGTGGGGGATGGGTTAGCCTGGTAATGGGTATTAAAAAGGACACATACCGCATGGAGCACTGGGTGTTATATGCAAACAATGAATCATGGAACACTACATCAAAAACTAATGATGTAATGTATGGTAATTAACATAACATAATAAAAAAAAAAGAATGAATGGGTCAACCAGGAAATTAAAGAAGAATTAAAAAAAATTCATGGAAACAAATGAAAATGAAAACACAAGTGTTCAAAATCTTTGGGATATAGCAAGGCGGTCCTAAGAGGAAAGTATATAGCAATACAAGCCTTCCTCAAGAAACAAGAAAGGTCTCAAATACACAACCTAACCCTACACCTAAAGGAGCTGGAGAAACAACAGCAAATAAAGCCTAAACCCAGCAGGAGAAGAGAAATAATAAAGATCAGAGCAGAAATCAATGAAATAGAAGTCAAAAGAACAGCAGAACAGATCAATGAAACTAGGAGCTGGTTCTTCAAAAGAAATAACAAGATTAATAAACCCTTGGCCAGACTTATCAAAAAGAAAAGAGAAAGGACCCAAAATATTAAATCATGAATGAAAAAGGAGAGATCACAACCAACACCAAAGAAATATAAACAATTATAAGAACATATTATGAGAAAATCTATGCCAGCAAATTAGATAATCTGGAAGAAATGGATGCATTCCTAGAGATGTATCAACTACCAAAACTGAATCAGGAAGAAATAGAAAACCTGAACAGACCCATAACCAGTAAGGAAATTTAAGAAGTAATCAAGACTCTCCCAAGAAACAAGCACTACATCAAAAACTAAGGATGTAATGTATGGTGATTAACATAACATAAAAAAAAAAAAAAGAGCCCAGGGCCAGATGGCTTCCCAGGGAATTCTACCAAACATTTAAAGAAGAATACCTATTCTTCTGAAACTGTTCCAAAAAATAGAAATGGAAGGAAAACTTCCAAACTCATTTTATGAGGCCAGCATTACCTTGATCCCAAAACCAGACAAAGACCCCATCAAAAAGGAGAACTATAGACCAATATCCCCGATGAACATGGATGCAAAATTTCTCACAAAAATACTAGCCAATAGGATACAACAGTACATTAAAGGGATTATTCACCACGACCAAGTGGGATTTATTCCTGGGCTGCAAGGTTGGTTCAACATCCGCAAATCAATCAATGTGATATAATACATTAATAAAAGAAAGAACAAGAACCATATGATCCTCTCAATAGATGCAGAAAAAGCATTTGACAAAGTACAGCATCCTTTCTTGATTAAAACTCTTCACAGTGTAGGGATAGAGGGTACATACCTCAAGATCATAAAAGCCATCTATGAAAAACCCACAGCGAATATCATTCTCAATGGGGAAAAACCGAGAGCTTTCCCCTTAAGGTCAGGAACACAGCAGGGATGTCCACTATCATCACTGCTGTTCAACATAGTACTAGAAGTCCTAGCCTCAGCAATCAGACAACAAAAAGAAATAAAAGGCATCCAAATCAGCAAAGAAGTCAAACTCTTACTCTTTGCAGATGACATGATGCTTTATGTGGAAAACCCAAAAGACTCCACCCCAAAACTGCTAGAACGCATACAAGAATTCAGTAAAGTGGCAGGATATAAAATCAGTTATAAAATGCACAGAAATCAGTGGCATTTCTATACACCAACAAGACAGAAGAAAGAGAAATTAAGGAGTCTATCCCATTTACAATTGCACCCAAAACCATAAGATACCTAGGAATAAATCTAACCAAAGAGGAAAAGAATCTGTACTCAGAAAACTACAGAATACTCATGAAAGAAATTGAGGAAGACACAAAAAAATGGAAAAACATTCCATGCTCATGGACTGGAAGAACAAACATTGTGAAAATGTCTATGCTACCTAGAGCAATCTACACATTTAATGCAATCCCTATCAAAATACCATCCACTTTTTTCAAAGAAATGGAACAAATAATTCTAAAATTTGTATTGAAACAGAAAAGACCCCAAATAGCTAGAGGAATGTTGAAAAACAAAGCAAAGCCGGTGGCATCACAATTCCGGACTTCCAGCTCTATTACAAAGCTGTCATCATCAAGACGGTATGGTACTGGCACAAAAACAGACACACAGATCAATGGAACAGAATAGAGAGCCCAGAAATGGACCCTCAACTCTATGTCAACTAATCTTCGACAAAGCAGGAAAGAATGTCCAATGGAAAAAAGACAGTCTCTTCAACAAATGGTGTTGGGAAATTTGGACAGACACATGCAGAAGAATGAAACTGGACCATCTCCTTACACCACACACAAAAAATAGACTCAAAATGGATGAAAGACCTAAATGTGAGAGAGGAATCCATCAAAATCCTAAAGGAGAACACAGGCAGCAACTCTTCGACCTCAGCCGCAGCAACTTCTTCCTAGAAACATCGCCAAAGGCAAGGGAAGCAAGGGCAAAAATGAACTATTGGGACTTCATTGAGATAAAAAGCTTTTGCACAGCAAAGGAAACAGTCAACAAAACCAAAAGACAACCAACAGAATGGGAGAAGATATTTGCAAATAAAGGGCTAGTATCCAAAATCTATAAAGAACTTACAAACTCAGGACCCAAAGGACAAATAATCCAATCAAGAAATGGGCAGAAGTCATGAACAGACATTTCTGCAAAGAAGACATCCAGATGGCCAGCAGACACATGAAAAAGTGCTCACCATCACTCGGCATCAGGGAAATACAAATCAAAACCTCAATGAGATACCACCTCACACCAGTCAGAATGGCTAAAATGAACAAGTCAGGAAACGAGAGATGTTGGCGAGGATGCGCAAAAGGGGAGCCCTCCTACACCATTGATGGGAATGCAAACTGGTGCAGCCACTCTGGAAAACAGTATGGAGGTTCCTCAAAAACTTGAAAATAGAGCTACCCTATGACCCAGCAATTGCACTACTGGGTATTTACCCCAAAGATACAAATGTAGTGATCTGAAGGAGCACCTGCACCCCGATGTTTATAGCAGCAATGTCCACAATAGCCAAACTATGGAAAGAACCTAGATGTCCATCAACAGATGAATGGACAAAGAAGATACACACACACACACACACACACACACACACACACACACACACAGGAATATTATGCAGCCATCAAAAAATGAAATCTTGCCATTTGCAATGACGTTGATGGAACTAGAGGGTATTATGCTAAGCAAAGTAAGTCAATCAGAGAATGACAATTATCGTATGATCTCACTGATATGTGGAATTTGACAAACAAGGCAGAGGATCATAGGGGAAGGGAGAGAAAAAGGAAACAAGACGAAACCAGTGAGGGAGACAAACCGTAAGAGACTCTTTATCTCAGGAAACAAACTAAGGGTTGCTGGAGTGGAGGGGGGTGTGAGGGATAGGGTGGCTGGGTGATGGACATTGGGGAGGGTATATGCTATGGTGAGGGCTGTGAATTGTGTAAGACTGATGAATCACAGACCTGTACCCAGAAACAAATAATACATTATATGATAGATAGATAGATAGATAGATAAATAAATAAATAAATAGTTCTTTTTCCCCCCGAGAGTAAGAGTTATTACCAGAGATAAATTTTATCTGAATGACCCATCTGTATGGCAGGGCAAACATCTAATTAGCAAACATCTGCTCTTCTTATTTCCCTGTGAATTGTCCTCCTCCCCTTTGGAGCCCGAGGCCCCTATCCCTTCCTTAGCTCAGGATGGCATATAGATCTCATTTTACTTTTCTGTCTTCAAACCTCTCATATATGTGGGGTTCCTGTACATATGAAATTAAATTTGTTTTCCCCCTGTTAATCTGTCTCATGTCAACTTAATTCTTAGACCAGCTAGAGAAGCCTTTCAAGGGCAGATGAAAAATTTTCATTCCTGACACTAGTATTTACCCAAATGTAAAGCACAATGGCATAGTGGTCAAGTGCAAGGACCCTAGAGCCCGACCTTTTGGGTTCAAGCCCCAGCTCCCCACTTACTAGCTACATGATGTTAGATGAGGTAATTAACCTCTCTATATCCCAATAACATGGGGATAATAAGAGTACCTACATAAAGGGTTCATAAGGGGATTAAGTAAGTTGAGAGTGACTGGGATATACAAGGACTACGTATTTGTTTTTTTAATTTAAATTCAATTAATTAGCATATAATGTATTATTAGTTTCAGAGGTAGAGGTCAGTGATTCATCAGTCTTGTATAATACCTAGTGCTCATTACATCAAGGGCTACGTAAGTGTTAACTAAACAAACATCTCAGGGCACCCATAAGTTGCTGATTACATGTTATAAATGTGATGATTAAAAACATGTTTAACCTTGAGAACTACAGGAAATTCCTGAGGATTAAGGAGCAAGAGGAAATGAAGGTGGGTACTGTTTATTAAATATCAAAAAAAAGCATAGTACTATCTTCAATTGTGCTGTGATCACTGTTTTTTACCTCAAAAGAAAAAATGTGTGCCAAACCACCACCTAGGAACAGGAATTTTAAAATAATACCATGAGGCTCTCAGAAGCAAGCGAATCTTACTGACTCTATTTTAGAACTGTATTCTGATAATAAGGAAGAATATAAAATACATTTTCTTTTCTGACAGTGCTGCCCAAAGAACAACTATTCAAAATGGGTTCCATTAAAGAGTACATCTCATTTCACTAAGTGAAATAAGGTCATCCTTTTTAATTTCAGAAATGTCTTTGCCCAGCAAAATGACAAATGTCATTTGGACCCTTGGTGCATAAATTGCAATAATTTTTTAGACACAAACTTCAGGGTTGGGCTGCCAAGTCTACATGCTTCCTTTCATGGTTTGTCAGCACAAAGAGTTAGTTACTAGGGGAAATGTCTGTTAAATGGAAAAGGTTACGTCATATTGAAGGACTGTGCACTTAGGAATGGTTTGCCTGTGCCCAGTATTCAAGGATTGGAGTAGCTTCCATTTTCTCCTTTACTGCAGGACGATTCTTTTAAGTAAATGAAAGGTTGTTATAAGTGCATTACCCTTATTATCTTGCTAGAGCACAGAGTAAGATGGAGGATCAATATTCAGGCCTGGGGAGTGACTAGATGTGAAGAAATAGAGTCTCTAGGAGAAAAGACTAACACCTTGGTTTCCCACCAGTTTGTGGGACCAAGGAAGCATGGCTCTCTTCGGCTTCACAGCCAAGCTGCTTTATCAGCTATGCTAATGGACCTCCTGGTTCTCTCATCCTCTATAGAGCAACCTCATTAAAGAGCAACATCTGCAAACCCTGAGCGGCGAAAAAACGTGGCAGATCTGGACAGAGGGGAAAACCATCAAAAACCACTAAAACTACTTAGAACCTTTAGACAAACAGAACCACACGATGCAGCAGTAGTTTGTTATGCCACTGACATGTTTTATCACGAAACCATCACAGTCCTCATAATGCAGTTAATATTTTCTCATGCAAAGACTGTATTTCTTCATTATACCCTGAAATAGGGGGTAGAAACACAGTATGGCATTGTGGAAAGTGCAGAGGCCCGGGAGCGTGAAGACTTGAGTATGGGTGCAGTTCCATCATTTATAAACTGGTGGCCTTAGATAACATGGGATGACGATAATACCATCTGTATCTACTTCACAGGTTTTTTGAGAGGATTAAATGAGAGCGTGTATCTGCAAGTATTTTGTAAACTGTAAAGGCCTTTCAGATTCTACTGTTCATTATCCTGATTCTATTTGACTGCTTATTTTGTATTATTTTAATCAGTATGGATCTTAAGCAGGGTACACCATAAATCAGTCAGCACAAGTACTGAGTGCTGAATTGGGGCAAGTCATTGATCTAATAGCATGAAGCCCCTGGGAAGTAAAATATAGCTTTCAAACCTGCAGCAGGCTACGAGCAAGTCCTACTATCTAGGAAAGGATAAATGTTTATCCATTTTTTGTATATAAGAGCAGAAAGAATATGGAACCCCGCACATCTATATTAGCATTTAAATCAATATTTTATCTGAGACTATATTAGGCAGCAGGATTATTTAAGTTAATGTTATGTACTTGAAATATCTGCTCAGAGCATAGGCCGCCAACAAAGAATCTAATTTGGTTTAGATCAGGGAATTAGATATTCCAGCTTAACGGCAATAAACTTCAAAAAGCACTTTTCACAAAAATTAATAGAAATGGAATATATAAATATAAAATATCACTTTTGTCTCAAAGGAACAGTTAAGCAGTAAACACAAATCTGTTTGTTCCATGTCTCAGTGGGAACTAGGTGTCAAAAAAGGAGGAGGGTCAACTCCTTCCAAAAAGTGTGGAGCTACTCTTAATGGCTGTCTGTGTAAAGTGACGTGACGAGGAACCATTTGATTACGGTTAAGCATGTGGGTAATTGACTCTCAGCAAGAAAATCTGATAGAGGTCTAATGCATATGGACCCTTGAAAAGAAAGAACACCACTTCGGGGCATAATCATTAAAAATGTCCTGTCACTAAGTGCTCAGACTATATATTTGTTTAATACCAAGTCCACAGGCACAGGTCAGTGGCTACACCTCGAAGAATTCTAGTTTGAATGTAAGGGTTGAGACAAAGTACAGAGGATTCGGAGAAAGCCCTGACTTCCACTGCCCTAATCCTTTCCTTGTCTGTTCTTTGTTCTCATATTCAATAAAGTCTTTTGCCCTATAAATCCCAAGCTACTGCTGTCCCTTCATCCCCCATGTTTTCATCTTACTATATAGACAACCCACTCCAGGGAACTAATTTTTGGTAAAGACGGGGAAGCAGAAAGATGGCTAATAGTTAATGTGCATATATATTTCTAATGCATCTATGCTTGTCTATTTTTTTCTCCAACAGGCCATATTTCACCCAACTCTGTAAACTGTAGAGTTGACACACTTGACATACTTATTAGCACAGTGAATGCTCACAGTGATCATCTATTAAATGCTTACTGATGATCTAATACCATCATCCAAGATGCCCTAGACAAGAAAATCTATACTCTTTATAGCCTAGAAAAGTGTTTTTATAATCAGAAAGACTAGTCAAAATATCTTTGGCATCTTATTAAGAAAAAAAGAACAAACATCAAAACCCTTGCAGAATGTCTAATACCAAACATTTACCACTTAATTTTTTCTGTTCTCTAAATGTCTCATACAAGTTATCATTATAAGCAGATTATAAACCTTTTCAGAGCAGGGAATGTATTTCTCTGGTATCTTCTAGAGTACTTAGAATTGGACCAGGCAAAATAAAAGACTGCTAAGTATTTAAAGAAATAAAGTGAATATGTTTTCTCTGGGTGAAGCAAATGATCTATATAAAAATCCTTTTTTTGTTAGAGTCCTTCAACCAAACAACGTATGAAGAAAACATAGTATATTAAGCCTATATCAGATAATCTCATAACACATCTTAATAAGACTGCTTTACATTTGTTTAGTACTACTTGTTTTTTGAAGCACTTAGCACACACCACCTCTGTTCTTCCTCACCCCAGTGCGGTAGCAGTTTGGTTACATTGCCCTCAATTTACAGATGAGAAATTAAGACACCAAGAAGTTAAGTGTCTTCATTTGTTCAGCAAGCCAGGCATCTTTCTGGGAGCCATGTTTACAGTGATGAACACGGGAAAGTTCCTGCTCTTATGGAGCTTACTCAGTGGTGTGTTTGTAATACTTAACAACTGGCTCTCTGTGTGTAGGTTCACCATGAATATATGAAATAATCTTTTCCTTGAACAAATAACACAAAAGTGAAATTAAAAAGTGGTATGCTGAAACTTCACTCATTTCTCAATAAAATGAGTGACTTCCTTGTTAAATTAATAGTTTTCAAACATTAAAAGAATATTTTCTCAATATTTTGGTGCTATTCACAATGTAACAGCCACAGACAATGAACTATTATTAACATTTTCTCCATCACTCTCTTAAGTTTAGATAACCAACAAAATAATAAAACTCTGATTTGTAGAGTTTACTGATTTCAGGGTTATAAATTCTACCTTGACCAATTTTATGCTATTAATACGAACTCAGAGTCAGGGAAAAAGGCACAGCATTATATAGTAATTATGTATATATATATACCATTATATAGTATTTCCACCATTCGGATACAATGAAGGGAAATAACATTAAGAGCATAGGTAATCGTACAATCATACAAAACAGAGATGAGTTTTGAGTATATATTATATTGTTTTTTAATATAACCTAATTTTAAGTTATATAATTTAATTTTTAATAGTGTCTATGTTTTTTATCAGCTCACAAAAGGCAACTCACAGAATAGGAGAAAATATTTGCAAATCATATATCTGATAAGGATTAATATCCAAAATACAAAAAGAACTATAACTCAACAAAAAAAATTAAACAACACTATTAAATGATGGGCAAAGGACTTGAATAGACATTTCTCCAAAGAAGATATGCAAAGGCCAGTTAAAGCACATTAAAAGATGAGCAACATCAGTAATCACTAGGGAAATGCAAGTCAAAACCACAATGAGATACCATTTCACACCCACTAGAGTGGCTATTATTTTGAAAAACAAAAACAAAACAGAAAACACCAAGTGTGGAAAAAGATGTGGAGAAACTTGAGCCCTCATACATTGTAAAGTAGTTTAGCTACAGTGGAAAAAAGTATGGTGATCCCTCAAAAATTAAATGCAGAAGTATGATCCAGCAATTTCACTTCCAGGCATACACCCAAAAGAACTGAAAGTATAGACTTGAACAATATTTGAACACCAACGTTCCCAGCGGCATTATTTGCAGCACTCAAAGGGTAGAAACAACCCAAATATCCATCCATGAATGATGGGATAAACATATGTGGTATATACATAAAATGCAATTATTCAGACTTAAAAAAAGAGTGAAATTATAATGCATGTTATAGCACAAACCTGGAAAACACTATGCTAAGTGAAATAAGCCAGACACAAAAGGACAAATACTGTATGATTCCACTTATATGAGGTAACTAACTAGAGCAGGCAAATTCATAGAAAGTAGAATAATGATTAAAAGGGGAGAAGGCAAGTTATTATTTAATGGACACAGGGCTTCAGTTTGAGATGATGAGAAGCTTCTAGAGACGCACTGTGGCTGCACAATGTAAATGTACTGAATATCATTGCAGTGTAGACTTAAACATTATGATAATGATAAATTTTATGTGTATTTTAACACAATAAAAAAGAGGGCAGGAAATAAAGTAATGGAATATTCTGATGCTTGATTAATTAAAAAAAAAAAAAGCTCTCAATATTACTGAAAATTAAACAATCAGATTTTGTGAGCCAGGACAAGCTGCCTCCAGTAAACGTGAAAGCTTAATAGGGAGGGATGAGAGAGACTTGCTCAGGGTCATACATGAAATGGAAGAGCCAGCCCTGACTCTGGATCCTCTCTTTCCACAGCAGTATACTGTTTTCCATATAAGCAGGTAACTCTCAGATTGGTGTCGCAAATTCTGAAGTGTATGTGTTTGTTACAGAATGGCTGCAGGTAACAGGAAAATGACCCGAGAGGGTGAGCTTTAGGAAGTGGTTCATTTGAAAAAAAGGAACAGGGCAAGTTTCAGAGAGCAGGAAGATGGAAGAGTAAGATTAGGAGGAGGTCAGAGGTCCAGTTGCCTACCTGTTAGATCTATATATATGCAGGAATGTTGCGGGGCAGGGAGGGGAGGCACAAAAAGCCCCCTTCTTTGGGCCTCACCAATTATGTACACTCCTAGGCTGAGATAGGGGTCTCCAAGAGATGTCCCTACCCTCTAGATGAAGCTACCACCTGGACAACAGATACCCAAGGATATCTTCATCTTCCCTAATTTCCCTGGGTTCCCCACTACCTCCTATCTGGAGGTTGTCATAAAAATTGCTCTAATGAGGCATTACAGTGACAGTCTGACAAAGGAGTCCTGAGCTATGATGCTGAGAGATACATTTTGCTCAGAGAAAATGACACGTACAAAATCTCAGAGGTGAGAATAAGAAAGCCAAGGGCTTTGGATAGCAAACAACTTTACCGAATAGGGAGGCGGCAGCAGGTGGACCGCTGTGGAGCAAGCTGACCTGCATGATGGAGAGCTCGTCTTCCTGTGAGAAGGATGCTGTTTCAGCTCAACATCTTTTCATTTCTTTCTCAGAAATAAGTTCCTCCCTCAACTTTTTTAACATCTAGACTTAAAAGCTGTAGAGTGAATTTTTAAAGACTCTTCGAAAGGAAGTTGAACTTTTTTATGGTCCCCACACATTCCCAACAAAGCCGTGATCCCGCCAATGGTCTAAAAATGAAATCGTAAGGGGGAATTTGCAAATATGAATGTCTTTGAGTATATAACATTTACAGTCTTTGAGTTTCACTTTTGAATAATATTAAACTAGACACTTTTGAGAGCTCAAGTTATTTCCTGATTGTAAGTTATGGAGCATTAATGCTTTCAAGACATAAAGGTAATACTTAGTGGATTTCTGAGAATCAGCAAGATACCAAGAAAGAAAACATATTTACCTACCAGGGCCTCATTTTCCTCATTTAATGGCTGGTCTAACAATGTCTGCCATGCAGAGTTGTTGTGGGGAAAAGAAGAGTGTGAAGTATATATAGCACCTAGCAGTAAGTATTCAGTACATTGTGACTGCTATTACCATTGTGCACATAAATGTTTAATTCAATAAATATTTGTTAAGTGTTCCAATATACAAGACATGGTCTAGAATCTAGGTTTTGTTACATCTTTTATTTCAAGTTATTAAATATTCCAATCATAGAGAAAATTAGAGAAAAAGTAACAGATGTCTGGAAGATCATTTATTTGAACTCCTTATGAGTTTCAGCTGTATGAAAATACCACAATGTATCCATTCCCCAAATAATATTGGCACTGAACATGCCCCCTGGGAGAATTTCTCTAGGTACATATCTAGAAGTGGAACTGCTGGTTGCCGAGTATGATAATCTTTGCATCACAAATTGCTCTCCAGAGTGGTATATTATTTTCTTTTGTATCCAACACTGTAGGAGCATTCTCATTTACCAACACTAGATGTCAGGCATTTTAATTTTTGCCAACACTATGTGTATGAAATGGTATCTCACTGTTTTGACTTGTATTTCCTTAATTATTAGAGGCTGAGTATCATTTCATGTGTTTTTGCTTATTACAGTTTTCCCCTTCAGTAAACTTCCTGTTCATGTCTTTTGCTCATTTTTTAAATTAGGGAATTGGTCTTTTCCTTACTGATTATACTCTGGCTCTCAATCCTTTGCCAGTTACATGTACTATAAATATCGTTTCCAAGTCTATTACTTGTCTTTTTAACTTTGTTTATAGTGAACTATAATCATCTGTAAAGTGGAAAGGATTAACATTTACCTCATATGATAAACAATATACCTGAAAGCTCCTAGTCAAGTGTCAGGCACAGATTAAATCTTCAGTAAAAGTGAATCTCCACCATCCCCCCTCAACTCACAACCTTAAAAAGTTCGTAACTGAGTAATAGATAGTAAATAGTAATTCTAGCCTCAATTTCCTTATTTGTAGAAGTGGGATAATAACAACAACAGTAGTAATTCTAGCCTCAATTTCCTTATTTGTAGAAGTGGGATAATAACAACAACAGTAGTAATTCTAGCCTCAATTTCCTTATTTGTAGAAGTGGGCGAATAATAAACTCACAGAGTTATTGTGAGGTATAGTGTTCAACCCAGGGGCTGGTAAACAGAATGGTCTCAACATATGGCGGCTGCTTCCACCATCATCATTATTAGGAGAGATACACAATATATATAATTAACTATAATATAGAGCAAAATATCATAAAAACTCTCTTTGAGAAAAAAATAATAATTCAGTGCTATCAGAATGCAGAGATGAGAGTGATAACATCCAGCTGGGGGTCAGGGGAGAGTGAGGGAGGCTTCATGGAGGAAATGGTATTTGTTGTTGTTTTTTTTTTTTTACAATTTTTATTTATTTATTTGAGAGCAAGAGACAGTGAGAGCATGAGCTGGGGGAGAGGCAGAGAGAGAGGCAGACTCTCCACTGAGCAAGGAGCCTGACATGGGGCTCAATCCCAGGACCCTAGGATCATGACCTGAGCTGAAGGCAGATGCTTAACCGACTGAGCCACTGAGGCGCCCCAGGAAATGGCATTTGAATAGGCCTTGGAGGAAGAAAGAAATGAAGGACATCCTAGCAAACAATATGGAGGCATGGAGACAATACATACACAGATCTCCAGTTTGCCAAGGTATGGGGTCAATTGAGTAAGTCAGACTCAGGAAGTAAGCATTCATTTTTCAGGTTATCAGAGTAGTCTATGCACTAAAAAGTAACTCATGACTTAATTAGTATTCTGAGAATAAATAGGAAATACCGGTGGCTTTGGAATAAAATTTGGTACATAGGATCAGTGGATGAATTAACTAGAGAAAGGTGTGTTAAGAGAATAGGAGATAGGGACGCCTGGGTGGCTCAGTTGGTTAAGCATCTGCCTTTGGCTCAGGTCACAATCCCAGGATGGAATCCAATCCTGCATCCAGCTCCTTGCTCAGCGGGGAGTCTGCTTCTCCCTCTGCCTGCAACTCCCCCTGCTTGTGCTCTAACAGATAAATTCAAAAATACCTCTTAAAAAAACTATTAAAAAAAAGAGAGAGAATAGGAGTTAATACACAAGACTGGACTAGAGAAAGCAAATAGATGGAGATGCCAAATGAGTGACAGGCAAGGGCCTACTACTCTGGAGAGCCAGGTTTGTGGCTGCTCACTTACTGCCTTTCTGGGGCTCAGCAAGGTATGATCTTCTTTTCTAAACAGGATCAGTTCTAAAATCTGACCAAGAAATAGTACAGCTTTTACTCATTGCCTTTGCTTATATAGGCCCAGGCAATCATGGTCGGCCTAATTTTTTTGTTTTTTGAACAAAACAAATTTCACTCAGTATGTTGTATCTTGAACAAAATATGCTCCACTTACCGTCTACATTTTATGTACTTATATTTTAAAATGGTACTTGACTGTAGTAACATCATACTAGCCTCTCTATTACTGTATTCCTCATGTCCTGTCTAGGTTTTTTTTTCTTTCCAAATTTATAGCATATGATCAATTACTTTAAAAATGATGAGGTATTACTGTTCTCTTAACGGTGTATAATTTATTCATGACACAATTGACTTACAAAGCTGTTTTCAGATCCAGCTGTAAATTTTATCCATCACACACACACAAAATTTGTCTGTCACAACAAAGTATGTGGTTAGGACTGTTACTTTTTTCCTTAGAAAATTTCAGGTTTGAACATAATGAAATGCTTCTTCTCAAATAGAAAATGGTGGGCAGTTTTATAAACAAAACCAGAAATGGCAGCAGGGAAATTTCAATCATTTAGATCCAGTAGAACCTTAAGCTTTTTTTTTTTTTTCTTTAATTTATCCATTTATTTGTGAGAGAGAGAGTGCACACAAGTGGCAGGGAGGAGCAGAGGGAGAGGGAGACAGAGTCTTAAGCAGGCTCCTTGCTTAGCATGGAGCACCATGCAGGGCTGGATCTAACGACCCTGAGATCATGACCTGAGCCAAAATCAACAGTAAGATGCTTCACCAACTGTGCCACCCAGGTGCCCCACCTCAAGCATTTCTAAAGGAAAAAAACTACTACATTTTCTTACTTTAAAGATTTATCTGCTGGTGATGGTTACCATGTGTTGCACAGATGTAGCTAAAATGATCACTGTGGGACCAACAGTTCTTTCCTCATTGTCTACCATCTATTTAGTTTGCCTCTGGCATAAGTAAATAAGCAGCAAGTGTAAATAAGTTTTACATGCTTGCAAATTCCTAAAATACAATAGAATGAAAAATAGTAAGAAACCTTGGTGTTTGTTGGAATCTGAGCTAAAGTACTTGCCTCCAAGCAATTAAGGACAGAAAGGATCATATGGTTGGCCATAAAATGTGGACCATGACTCTGGGACCAAAATACAGAATTTATTTACCTCTCACTGAATGAGATTAGTGCCTTCTTCTCTAGATCATGTCTCTATAACAATATCCTAACCTCAAAATGATACCTTCTATCTTTTAATAACCACTTTCTAATTTTCACCTGGATGTGCTGTATGCTAGCATATACCACCATTTACCTACACAGTGATGATTGCTTCTTCCTTTCAGGGCAAAAACTAAACACCAAAATAAAACAAACACGCTAACAAAAACCAAAACCACACAGCTTACGGTATTTTCTGTATGAAGTTCTTCTCTTTATGGAACATGGTGATATTTTGAAAAGAACTAAGATGCTTTATGAATAACCTTCACCCAATCTGGCTCAAGGCATCCATCTGCTTCGGGAGAGATTATGATTTATTAGAGAAGGAAATTAAATAGAAAGAAGGAATTGACATTGGCCTTTGATATGCAAAAGATTATGGAGTATATTTGTCAGTTTTGCTGTAGTAACAACTAACCCCAAATCCCAGTGATCTATAACAACAAAATTTTATTTCTGTTTGCATTATTACATTTGGCTGCAGGTCAGTGACAACTTTACTGATTTTCCATGTGTCTTCTCATCTTTTGACCCAGGCTGACAAAGAGGTCCTATTTTGGTCATGCCACTCTCAGGGCAGAACGAGTAGAACAAGAGAGCTGGTAGAAACCTACACTGACTATCAAAGCTTCTGTTCAGATGTGGCCTATATCACATCCACTCACGTGCCATTGACCAAAGTCTGTCATATCTAAGCCCCATATCAATAGGACAAGAATGTGTACTCTTCTCATAGGAGGTATTGCAAGTCCTACGGCAAAAGAAAGGGAGAATGAGCAACTGTACACAGCAATACAATCTACAACCTATAGGATGACAGTAGCCTTGCAAGCCAAGTTGTCTTAAGAGAGGGTTTTCTAAAATCCTTTATTTTTCCCTTTGCTATATCAACCAGCAAGCCTACACTAAAGAGAATGTGGAGAAGATATTCCACCCAACTATTCAGCCACACTAAGCCTATGGAAGAAGGAGGATATAATGTCAAGAGAAAACCCAGTCCTTCCAGACTCTGGGAAATGAGGAGAAGGGCAGCAAAGCAGTCCTGATTTCCTGGAATCAGTGTGTTAAGTAAGTGAGGATGAAACCAACAGCTGAATACCTGCTCTCCCTGATGTTTGTTTGGGATTCTAGGACAAGATCAACTCTCAGGTGGCCTCTACCACAACATGGGACACAGACACAGTGACTCAGTGCTGCCGAAGGACTGAGAGAGAAGAACCTGAGGTTTAGGTTTCTTGAGCTCCCATAGTTCCCATAAGGCACGAGCACTGAGCGATGACAAGAGGGTGAAGAGCATATGCAGCACAGACTCAAGGGTGTGCAACCCGTGGAAGCCAAGATGAAGCCCAGCCAGCTGAGTACTACTGGGTTCTGGTCACAGATTTCAGCCATAAATGCCAGGAGAGCAAGCAGCACTCGGGTGGATGAAGGAAACTGTCCCTGAGACCCAGAGACAGACAGGTCCATCATTTATGACATTACTGCAAGGGAGTGTTTGAATTATTGCATCATTTTAAGCTTCAACCCAGGCTGGCTATTCAGGTAATTTGTCTCCCTTGCTAATCAGTGGGTAGGAGCTCAGGAGGCAGGCTAGTAAGATACTGGAAAAATAAAGAAGCCCCATTTTCTCTGAGGAAGGCTCAAAGAAAGAGACTGAAGCACTTCTGTTTTGTTCACCACAGTATCTGCAGCTCTGACACAGTGCCTGATATAAGCAGGTATTCAATGAATATTCACTGAATGAAGGAGTGAATGAGAGGCCATAAGTGAGAGGGAACTGATAAACTGGTAAGGCTGTCAGAGAGGAAGAAGGCAATGCCAGCTTCTCTTTGGCAGCAAGCCAACCGAGTCCCCACTTCACAACTAAAACAAGCTTGTAACTATTATGAAATGGCTCCTGTCACTATATTTAACTTACATTTGGTTCCGTGTTCCCTTTGGACGACACTGCTGCACCCTTTTGCCCCAAGAAAAATATATGAATAGATGTACAGGATTTTAGTCACTAGCACAAAAACAGCAACTGTTATGGAACCAGAATGGGTGATGTCTGAACCAATAAGCTAACTTTGGCATTTATTGGCAACTTGGTCTTATCTGCACTAAGAGAACTTCAGTACTGGGGCCGCTGAACACGTAGACATTACAGTGGCTGGGATTCAGAAACAGAACATCCCAAGAAATAACAGAGAAAACATGGTAAATAAAATACAAGGTTATGTAGAACTGAGGTGAAGCCATGTGTTGACGGAAACACTGTAACTTCCACAATAAACTGTGCTTCTCAACATCCTGGCTGTATATTAGAATCATCGGTGGAGCTTTAAATAGAACTGATGCTGGATATTCTATTCAGTAGGTATAGGTGGGGCCTGGGCAATACCAACTTTTAGAAGCTCCACAGGTACCTCTGGTATAGCCAGATATTCTGCAAGGGAGAACACCTGGAGAACATGATCAGTAAATGCTGAATGAATTAATGAATGAAAAGGCTCCTGGGGATTATAAATTTTTCAAGAGTATGGACTATATCTTATTTATTTTTGTAATCTAGCCTCCAATGTTTCTTGTAATGAATGAATAATTGGATGAATGAGTCATGAACATTCTACCTTGGTAGCCTGATCTCTCAGGAAGGCTTGAACTTGGGAAACAAACAAGTTGATAGCTGCTGTTTATTCTAAGTGTGCACTTCCTTAACAGAATTCCTGGCATAATTTTATTTTTTAAATATTTTATTTATTTATTTGAGAGAACGAGGGAGAGAGCAAGAGAGAGAGAGCGAGCAGAAGCGGGGGGGGGGGGGAGAGGCAGAGGCAGAGGTAGAAGCGGGCTCCCTGATGCGGGACTCAATTCTAGCACCCTGGAATCATGACCTGACCCAAAGGGAGACACTTAACTGACTGAGCCACCCAGGCACTCTCCTGGCATAATTTTAGACAGACTAAATGAGAATGAACATATATGATCATTATACCATGGATTTAAAAAAAAATTTTTTTTAAGATTTTATTTATTTGAGAGGGAGTGAAAGCGAGAGAGCTCACAGAGCTCTGGAGAAGGAGAAGCAGGCTCGCCGCTGAGCGGAGAGCCCGACATCAGGCTCTATCCCAGGACCCTAGGATCATGACCCTAGCTGGGGGCAGTTGCTTAACCAACTGAGCTACCAAGGCGCCCCGGATTTTTAAAATTTTTAATGAAATTAATTTTTGTTGAACTGGGATGCTGGGGGAGGGGGACAGGGAAATTGGTGCTCTAGTAAGATTTGCACAATGAAATCCTACATCCAGAGACAGGGTATGAAGAGCAGAATCACCTCCTTTGGCCCTCTACTATTTGTTCATTTTTATATTTCTCCTTGAGCAATAGTATAAAGTACAATTGAAAATACCTAGTGTTACTGATACAATTAATAATATAATTCAGCACTACTTTGTGGGAATGCTTAATGTGTTAATGACTCCAAAACCCTGGGCAAATGAAGCAAACATGGATTGGCTTAGTGAAATTTCTAGCTCCCCGTAAACTTCATTCTCAAGCTTTGTGGAAACAGAACCTTATCCTGGGAAAAAGAAAGCATGTTTTTCACTTTCTAAATCTTCCGAGTTAAATGCTATCATCACAGGAAACTCCGCCTGTTAAAGCAAGGCTCAGCAACACCACAGATCCCACTCCATTCCCCAAAAAGAGAAGGTGAAGGAGGAGGAGGAGGAGAAGAAGAAGCTGGCCTGGTTTTGCTGCGTGGAGAGTCCAAGGGAGATTCTGCAGTCTTCTGCCACACTGACACTTGAGGGTATGTGGAAGAGAGGCTAGGGTTAGCAGTAGACAGGGGACACTGCACAAAAGAATATGAAGTCTGAGACAGGTGGGAGAGAGAAGAATGGCCTGGAGGTAAATGGGGAGAAGGAATCTATTCTCTGTTAAAATGGTAAAAGGTCACCAAAACATTCTTCCTGCAAGTTTTCCAAAAGGGGTCAATAAAAAAAATAAAAGAAGAAGCCCTGAAGCACGGGGGAGGTTTGTTAGTTTGACTGAGTGTCCTAATCAGAAGTCTTGGCAGAATGATCAGACACCCACATGCTCAACAACCCCCGTGAGGAGTGCTCTGGGCTGGTGCCTGCCTGTGTGGACCAATATCGCACACTCAGCTACCTGCCTGGCTGACAGACGCTATTACACTCGGTGGTGTAAACGAGGGTTGTCTTTGAACTCCTCGAAATAAGCAAGAATATCAAGTTCAGTCCAGGGCCCCTCTTCCAAAGGGGGGTGGGAGGCAGAAAAAGCTGTGGATCTTACAGCTATTTCATTGTTTCTCTATAAAAATGTAAAAACAAAATTAATAATATTAATGTTGTTTTCTTCTATTTTGTGTACTCCAGTATTTCGTTGCTATTTCTATGGTATTCTCCAATCACCTTACACCTTCATCTGCCTTAACTTTAATATTACCAGAATGTTACAGATATTAGAGAAACTAGAGACAAAGAGCTTTTGTTTTTCTCAAATGATTACTCTACCCAGCTGTACAGATCATATGGCCAGAAGCAGGCCATATACTGACCAGGTCCCTTGGAAGCTTTTTAAATATTCTAGCAGGCCAGAAAATTGACCACTGATGCTTTTGGAAGTGGTGATAAAAAACAAATTCTCTTTTAAGAGGAGTCTCAATAAATATCACAAATGACAGTTTTTATACCAGCTTTTTTCTTGACATGGCATGAGTGAGCTCTATCCTTAATATTTTCATATATAGTTATTAAAATTTCCATTTGTATATTCAGTCTAGGCTTTCATTTATCTCATTATTTCCATTTGCTTTGTAAGAATTTTCTCTCAGAGAGGGAAACAAGCCATAAGAGATTCTTAAGGACAGAGAACAAACTGAGGGTTGATGGAGGGAGGTGGGTCGGGGATGGGCTAGATGGGAGATGGGCATTAAGGAGGGCACTTGTTATGATGAGCACTGGGTGTTGTAAGAAATGAATCACTGAATTCTACTTCAGAAACCAATACTGCACACTATGTTAACTACCTAAAATCTAAATTGAAAAATAAAAAAGAATTTTCTCTCAGAAAACTACGTAAGTAAGCAATTATATTGAAAAGACAGTTTTAGTTCTGAATTAATTTCAAAAGTGGAAAGAGAAAAGGCACTAGGATGTAATTAGAATGTAATGATTAAAATCATAAGGCACTGCGGTTACAGTCCTTGAGTTCAAATTCTGGCTCTGACATTAACTGGGTGACTTCGGGCAAGTCATTTGATTTTTCTAGGGCGGGCTTCCTCCATAAAATGGGGGGAAATTGTTGTTCCTTAAAGAATTATGGAAATTAATTAAGATCATGTTTGGAGCTTACACAGTGTCTGAAATCTAGTGTTTAATAAATGGTCATTAGGATTCATTCTTACCTATTTGATCTAGAATATACATTTTCCTATGCAGCACTTATATCACACGGGGAAATGACAATAGGCCACAGACATAGCTTATTTAATCCTGGTGGTCAGAAAGATTCCAGGACTTTGCCTGGTCACACAGGGTTCTGGAATTTAGCCAGACTGCAGCACTGAAACTGTTATACTTGTTTCCTTGACAAGAGTCTGGGTTTGAATAAGATCCCGATTTTGATAAGCAAAAGTCAATAAAAAATACACTCCTCAGGTAGGTGTCTAATTGAATCTGGTCTACTTGAAAAGTACAGTGATACAAATTACCACAGTAGGATCTTAAAAGGTCACCGATCATGCAGGGATGACTACTGTTCATTCAACTCTCCTTTTCCAGCAAGGTAATTTATTTTTTCAGGCCTTCTGGTTAGAATTATATCACTAGTCACTTACAGGCTTTCTTACCCTGACCAAATAATGTCCATGTATTTTCCTTGAAGGCTCACTTTGCCTACACTTGAGTTCACATTTTTTTTTTTTTTTTTTTTTTTTGG